>NC_068964.1:47692-198896 GCF_026419915.1 Harpia harpyja | reverse complement strand
GAGTCACCTGGATGCACAGCAAGAGCTTCACAATTCCAGAGGTCTTGATGCCATCTGGGAAGACCATCTGGAGTCCAACTACAGCCTGCCATCTTAAAAAAAAAAAAAAAAAAGGGCCAAACTTTAAGCCCATCATATGCAAGCCTCAACACTTCAGAGGCTCAAATCTGCTTCAGTGCCCCTCAACAGCCCATGCCACACAGCTCCAATCATCTCCCTAAAACACTATTGGCATGGCTGTCCGCAAAGCCCGCCCACGGCTACTAGACCCAAGATAACTGTACAACCCTCACCTAAAGAATTAAGGCAAATCAATATTTCACCCATAGACTCCTACTGCTGTTCCACCTACCCCTGACTCTACAACCCCAGGCAGAGCAGCTCCAAGCCAAACACACCCATGCACACAACACAGAACACTAACAACAAGGTGATTCAAAGAGAGAAAACTCTCAGCAAGAAGAAGGACTCCCGGACGGGACGTGCCATCCGGCAAGATGACCTACGGCGTCCAAAACCACGAAGCGAGGAGGCTCTACGACAGCCCCAAAGAAGAAGAGGCAAAACTAACGGCCCCTTACAAGATGGTACTGGCTAAACCAAGGTGATGGATGCGTAAGAAGCCCGTCATCAAGACCTAGGAACATCAAGATGCAGGGAAGAACTCCCAGTCCAAGACGACAGGCGGCTAGGCAGCAGAGCCGCCAAAGCAGCCTGGAAGAGCGCCGCAGAGGAGAACCAGCTGGTTCCTTCCAAAACTGATCCACGCTTTAGAGCTCCGAGCGCAAGACAAGAAGCGCCCGATTGGCACCGGGCCGATGAGTACGGGCATTCGAGACCCTAGGGATGGCGCCCGAAGCGCCTGCCGCGCTCCCTGAGCGCAAAGACTGATGACGGCATTGAGAGCCAACGAAGGTCTAAGGCACAGAAGACAGACTACACAAACCACACACCACCACAGACACAGGCTGGAACTGCCCTGCCCGGCACACGCTGCTCTCGTGCTGAAAAGCAACCCGCTCCCTTTGCCTGCCTAAAGGGGACTGCTCCTGGACAGCCCTGCCCTCCTACGCTAACTTTCAAACCCCTCCCTGCAATTCCCAGCTGTGTCCCTCCCTCCCAGCCTCTCCCCAGCCCGGGTGCCTCAACTTAACTTTCAGAGGGCCAAGGGTACGAATCCATCCTCCAACAAAAGTCACACGGCCTAACTGGGATGATCCGGCAGTCGCCAGGTTCCTCTTCATCACCTGCAGTGAAGACAAAAAAAAAAAAAGCCAAAGTCAGGAGAGGCAATAAGTAACCCATCGGCCAACACCAACTACTTTCCCAACCCCCCACTTAATCACACACACCACAGGGTTACGCCTACCTGCTCATTCCAGAGTCAGACCCTGCAGCCATCATCACTCCTGGTACCTGAGACAGCAAGACACACCAAATTAGCATAGCAGTCATGAGAAGTCACCAGCCCCATGCTCCTCCTCCCTAAGCCACAACTCACCTCAAATGCTCATCCCATTCCAAAGGTAGCCCACACAGCACCTGCAAAAGAAAAAGGTAAATGTTTAATTAACCACCCAATTAGCTAATCAAGACCTACCCAGCCAACAACCACCTCACCTTCTCAAACTCCTCATCGGCCTGCGGCTTCACCCCTCCGAGGCTGCGTGCACCACCTGCAAAAACCAAAGCACAAGACGCATGCTGAGACACCGCCCGAAACCTCAGCCCGCCCGCACCGATTCCCAACTTGCTCTCCTTTACCTCAGCCGCTCACATGCCCCACCTGTGCCGTCAACAGCTTGCCACATCGAGGCCTGTGTACCACCTGCAAAACACAAATGACAAGGGATGCTTCCAACTCTGCTAACAATACAACGCTACCAAAGAAATGATTGCTTCAACCCATTAGTCACAGCTCACCTTGCCCGAGTCGCCTCCGCTGCTGATAGCCCACTTCGCTCCTTGCTTTGCACCTTCAGAATAAAAGAAAAAAAAGAACCCTTATGAACTAGTCATAGAGCCACCAGCTGCATCTTCCCTCTGACTCCACTCACAGACCCACCTCCTCACGGCGCTCCGCTCCCCTCCTCCGTAGCTCTGGTGCACGCATCTTGTCTCTCCGCATCTGAAAGAGAAACCCATATTGAACGAGTCAGCCTGGATGCAGAGCAAGAGCTTAACAACTCCAGCTACAGCAAGCCATTTTAAAAAAACAAAACAAAAAAAAAACCAGGGCCAAACTTTAAGCCCATCACATGCAAGCCTCAACACCTTACAGACTCAAATCCGCTTCACTACCCCTCAACAGCCTCTGCCACATGGCTACAATCAATTCCATAAAAAACTCTCAACATTGCTGTCCACACAGCCCACCAATGCCTACTCAATCCCAGATGACCGTACAACCCTTGCCTAAACAATTAAGGCAAATCAACATTTCACCCTTAGACTCTTATTGCTGTTCCACCTACCCCTGACTCTACATCCCCGGGCAGAGCAGCTCCAAGCCAAACACACCTGTGCACAGACCAACACAACACAGAACGGTACAGACAAGGTGATTCAAAGAGAGAGAAAACTCTCAGCAAGAAGGACTCCCGGACGGGAGGTGCCATCCGGCAAGATGACCTACGGCGTCCAAAACACTGAGGCAAGGAGGCTCTACGGCAGACCCCGAGGAGTCCAACGTAACGGCCTGTTAAAAGACAGCACTGTCAAAACCAAGAGGATGGATGTACAAGAAGCCTGTCATCAAGACCTAGGAACATCAAGATGCAGGGAAGAACTCCCAGTCCAAGAAAATGGATGGCTAGAGAGCGGAGCTGCCGACGCAGCCCGGAAGAATGCCGCGAGAGAGGACCGACCGGAATCTGCCGAGACCGATCCGTGCTTTAGAGCTGCAAATGCAAAAAAAGAAACGCTCCAATGGCACTGTGCCGATGAGTACGGGCATTCGAGACCCTAGGGACGGCGCCTAAAGCGCGTGCCACGCTCCCCCGGCGCAAAGCGCAATGAGGACATTGAGACCCGCAAAAGGTCTAAGGGACAGAAGACAGACTACACAAACTGCACACCACCGCAGACAAAGGCTGGAACTGCCCTGCCCGGCACACGCTGGTCTCGTGCTGAAAAGCAACCCGCTCCCTTCACCTGCCCAAACGGCACTGCTCCTGGACGGGCCTCTCTCCTGTGCTACCTTTAAAACCCCTCCCTGCAATTCTCAGCTTCGTTCCTCCCTCCCAGCCTCTGCCCAGCCCTGGTCCCTCAACTTAACTTTCAGAGGGCCGTGGGTCTCAAACCATCCTCCACAAAAACCACACAGGCTAACTGGGATGTTCCTCAAGGTGACACATTGGTCTTCAACATCTGCAATGAAACAAACAAACAAAAAAATCAGAAAAGGGAGTAAGCATCCTGCCGGCCAACGCCAACTACTTGCCCAACTCCCCCCTCCTCATAAGCACCACCGTGTTTGCTTCCCCGCTCGTTCCAGCTCCGCTACTTGCCCACAAAATAAAGTCAAGCCCCAAGGCTTGTAATCTACGAGGGGCCTGCCGCAAGCTGCAAAGGTTCTAGGGACAACACGGCGTTCTGTGGGCAATGAGGAAAGGTGACGAGGCATCCCAGAGCCTGAAAGGCGCTGTGCCTCCTGGCCCTTCTGCTTTCTTCAGAAGTACTAAAACTCCATATATGGATGCATACAAGATGTTCACTCTAACCCCTGCTAAACAACGTCATCGTTGGTCCCGTTAAGAGAGATATCAGCAACTTACACAGCATACAGCAGAACTGGTGAAATAAAACAAGGTTCCGTTTTCAATAAAGTTGGGGATTCCAGGAAAACACAATGCATGAAGAATTAAAAAAAAACCCAAACAAACAATGCATACTATTAAACCAACTTTCTACCCCTGAACACTCAAAACAAAATTACTGACCTGAAAAAAAGAAAGGAAAAAAAGAAAAAAAAGCTGCACACAAGTGTTACTTTCTACTACACATGCTGCCAAACCTTAACCGGTCCTGAAGGTCTTACCTCGAGCAGACACCTCTTCCCAAAGAGCTGAGCCAGCTCAAAAGCTGCAAAGGACTCAAGGATGAGCTGAGCACCGACACCAGAGAAACCCAGGAGCACAATGAGCTCCCTCAGCAGAGGCTGTGGCTCAAATACCCCGAGCCTCCGCCCACCACCCTTCCCACAATCCCCTGGGAAAGGGGAAGGGCAAACCACCAGAAGGTATAAAGTCAGCTGGAGGAGCAGCAGGAGTGTTCTTACCTGCCTTAAATTTACAGTAAGCGAGACCCTGAACAGAGAAAGCAACCTTTACTGGTAATGACGCTACCTGCTCCTGTACTACAGCTACAACTATTGCATCGGCAACGTGACCGGGTAAGGAGTTAAACTTAATTTTTCTGAGGCGTAGACAGAAAAAGATAGATGTGCCTCTAAACTAGGTAGGAAACTAGCTCATTAAATGCAATAACAATGTAGTTATTAAAATCACATCAGTCAGCGGCGAGGCCAGCAGACGCAACGGTAAGTCGGCGGCTAAGCGCTACGTTGAGGCGGACCGGGAGGTTCCCGAGGCCCGGGAGCCCCGGGGAAGAGCAGAGGGACGGTGCAGAGCTGGCAGCTCTCGTAAGAGAGGCTGACGCGGCGTGGGCGTTGCCAGGGGCGACTGCGGGAGATTTAAATGGCCCTGAGGAGCGCCAGCGACCAAGAGCGTGGCAAACAGGGCGTGGCGTGTCAGGGCGTGGTGCGGCAGTTTGCGCGGCAGTTCGGGCAGGTAGGGCGCAGCCCCCCCCTTCCCAGCTCGAGAAGGCTACTGAAGCGGTGGACGTCGGCCTCAGAAGGAGACCCCGATATGGCTGCCGCTCGGGTGAAAGCCATTGCTAGGAAAAACGTGGCGATGCAGACAGAGCTCCCGTGTAAATGTGCAGCTGTCCAGGTCTCTGGCTGCAGGGAGCGCCTGAGTCTATCAGAAATGATGGAGGTCAGCGGGGACGCCTCTTGTGTGAGCTGTGACCAGGTGAGTGATTTGCTCAGCCTGGTGGTAGAACTGAAGGAAGAAGTGGAAAGGTTGAGGAGTATCAGGGAGTGTGAGAGGGAGATAGATTGCTGGACCCACACCCTACCGTCCCTGAGGCAGACGCAGCAGACGGAGGCTCCGCGAGAAGCGGAGGTTCCCCTGCCCCCTTGCCACCAGGCAGGAGGGGACCTAAGAGTTGGAGGGGAATGGATACAGGTCCCTGCTCGGGGAGGCAGGCGAGTCCCCTCCCGGTCTCCCTCACCTTCCCGGTTGCCCCTACGCAACAGGTATGGGGCTCTGGAACTTGAGGACCGGGTCTGTGAAGATCAGGGTGTAGGTGAAGCCCTATCCAGGGAGGTGCCTAGGCTCAGTCGGGCAGCCCCACGCATTCTCGCAGCCTGTGAAAAAAGAAAAAGGAGGGTAATTGTCATAGGCGACTCCCTTCTGAGGGGGACAGAGGGCCCAATATGCGGTCCTGACCCGTCCCACAGGGAAGTCTGCTGCCTCCCTGGGGCCCGGGTAAAAGACATTACCAGGGAACTCCCGGGTCTGGTTCGGACCTCTGATTATTACCCATTGCTGGTTGTGCAGGTTGGCAGTGATGAGATTGCAGGGAGAAATCCAAAGGCAATCGAAAGGGACTTCGGGGCACTGGGGCGATTGGTGGAAGGAGCACAGGGAGTGTTTTCCTCAATCCCTTAGTGGCAGGGAAATATACTGAAAGGAACAGGAAAACACACCTGGTTAATATGTGGCTCAGAGGCTGGTGCCATCGGTGGTGTTTTGGGTTTTTTGATCGTGGGGAGTTTTACGTGGCACCGGGCTTGCTAGCGACAGATGGTAGGTATCCAGCTATCTCAAAGGGGTAAAAGAATCCTCGCTCGTGAGATGGCGGGGCTCATAGAGAGGGCTTTAAACTAGGTTTGAAGGGGGTAAGGGATAAGGCTAGGTGCACCAGAGATGAGCCTGGGGGCAGCGTGCCAATATTAGGGGTGGATTCGATAGGCCAGCTCAAATGCATCCATGCCGATGCACGCGGCACGGGCGATAAACAGGAGGAGCTGGAAGCCATCGTGCGGCCGGATAGATACGACTTAGTCGCCATCACGGAAACACGGTGGGACGACTCCCGTGACCGGAGCGCTGCGATGGATGGCTATAAGCTCTTCAGAAGGGATAGGCGAGGTAGAAACGGTGGTGGGGTGGCTCTCTATGTTAGGGAGGGTTTGGACTGCACGGAGCTACACGATTGTGATGACAAGGTGGAGTGCTTATGGGTGAGGATGAGAGGGAAGGCCGATAAGGCAGATATCGTGCTGGGAGTCTGTTATAGACCGCCCGACCACGTTGAAGAGACGGATGAATCGTTCTACAAGCGGCTGGCGGTAGTCTTAGAATCGTGTGCCCTTGTTCTCGTGGGGGACTTCAACTTTCCAGACGTCCGCTGGAAATACGCCACAGCAGAGAGTAAACAGTCTAGGAGGTTCCTGGAGTGCGTGGAAGATAACTTCCTGACGCAGCCGGTAGGTGAGCCCACCAGGGGAGGAGCCTTGCTAGATCTATTGTTTACGAACAGGGAAGGACTGGTGGGAGGTGCGATGGTCGGAGGCCGTCTTGGGCTTAGCGACTGTGAAATGATAGAATTCTCTATTCTTGGTGAGGCAAGGAAGGGGGTCAGCAAAACCACCGCTATGGACTTCCGGAGGGCAAACTTTGGCCTCTTTGAGGCACCGGTTGAGAGAGTCCCTTGGGAGACGGTCCTGAAGGGCAAAAGGGGTCCAGGAGCGATGGACGTTCTTTAAGAAGGCAATCTTAACGGCTCAGGACCAGGCTATTCCCCCGTGCCGCAAGTCAAACCGCCGAGGAAAACAACCGGCCTGGCTGAACGGGGAGCTTTTGCTAGGAGTCAGGAAAAAAAGGAGAGTTTATCAACTCTGGAAGAAAGGGCGAGCAACTTGGGAGTACAGGGATCTTGTTAGGTCATGCGCAGAGGAAATTAGAAAGGCAAAAGCTCAGCTAGGACTAAATCTGGCTGCTGTTGTAAGAGACGACAAAAAATGTTTTTACAAATACGGTAACAGTAAAAAAAATCCCAAGGAGAATATCTATCCTTTAATGGATACAGAAGGGAACGTTGCCACCAGAGATGAGGAAAAGGCTGAGGTACTTAATGCCTTCTTGGCCTCAGTCTTTAATAGGGAGACCAGTTATCCTCAGGGTACTCTGCCTCCTGAGCTGGAAGATGAGGATGAAGAGCAGAATATAACCCCCCTTAATCCAAGAGGAAATAGTTAGTGACCTACTACGCCCTCTGGACGCTCACAAATCTGTGGGACCAGATGGAATCCATCCAAGAGTACTGAGGGAACTGGCGGAGGTGCTTGCCAAGCCGCTCTCCATCATCTATGGGCGATCCTGGTCAACGGGGGAGGTCCCAGAGGACTGGAGGCTTGCCAGCGTGACGCCCATTAACAAGAAGGGTCGGAGGGAGGATCCGGGGAACTACGGGCCTGTCAGCCCGACCTCGGTACCGGGGAAGATTATGGAATGGTTTGTCCTGAGAGCGCTCGCGTGGCAAGTCCGGGACGAGCAGGGGATCGGGCCCGGTCAGTGTGGGTTTACGAAAGGCAGGTCCTGCTTGACCAACACGATCTCCTTCTATGACCAGGCGACCCGCCTAGCAGATGAGGGAAAGGCTGTGGATGTTACCTACCTTGACTTCAGCAAGGCCTTTGACGCTGTCTCTCATGGCATACTCCTTGAGAAGCTGGCGTCTCGTGGCTTGGACAAGTGTACTCTTTGCTGGGTGAAAAAGTGTCTGGATGGACGAGCCCAGAGGGTTGCGGTGAATGGGATTAAATCCGGTTGGCGGCGGGTCGCTAGTGGTGTTCCCCAGGGCTCGGTGTTGGGCCCGGTTCTGTTTAATATCTTTATCGATGATTTGGATGAGGAGATCGAGTGCACCCTCAGCAAGTTTGCAGACGACACCAAGTTGGGAGGCAGGGTCGATCTGCTTGAGGGTAGGAAGGCTCTATAGAGAGATCTGGACAGGCTGGATCGATGGGCCGAGGCCAATTGTATGAGGTTCAACGAGGCCGAGTGCCGGGTCCTCCGCTTCGGTCACGGCGACCCCGTGCGGCGCTACGGGCTTGGGGAAGAGCGGCTGGAAAGCTGCCTGGCAGCGAAAGACCCGGGTGTGCTGGTTGACAGCCGGCTGAATATGAGCCAGCAGTGTGCCCAGGTGGCCAGGAAGGCCAACGGCATCCTGGCCTGTACCAGAAATAGTGTGGCCGGCGGGAGCAGGGAGGTAATTGTTCCCCTGTGTTCGGCACTGGTGAGGCCTCACCTCGAGTACTGCGTTCAGTTTTGGGCCCCTTGCTACGGGAAAGACGTTGAGGTGCTGGAACGTGTCCAGAAAAGGGCAACCGAGTTGGTGAGGGGCCTGGAGCGTAAGTCTTATGAGGAGCGGCTAAGGGAGCTGGGGCGGTTTCGTCTGGAGAAAAGGAGGCTGAGGGGAGACCTTATCGCTCTCTACAACTACCTAAAGGGGGGGTGTAGCGAGGTGGGTGCTGGTCTCCTCTAGCAGGTGGCTGGAGATAGGACGAGAGGAAATGGAGGTCCCTGGAGGTATTAAAAAAGTGTGTAGACGAGGTACTCCAGAACATGGTTTAGTGGGCATGGATGATGGTGGGACTCGATGATCTTGAAGGTCTTTTCCAACCTCAATGATTCTATGATTCTACATGCCGAGGAGACCCTCTAAAGCCAGGGGATGAACTAAGAGAAGGGAAAAAAAAAAAAAGACATAAAGAAAATTTAAAAAGCATCAAGGTATGTGACAAACAAGAAAGAATTAAAAACAAGGGATAGACAGCTTGATAAAAGTAGACACGCAAAGAAAATTTTAAAAGCGACCAGATAGAATACAGGAAAAAAGTAAATAATAGAGACAAAAGCGTGTAGAAGTGAACACAAACAAAAATTCAAAAGTGAAAACAGGAAAAACTGAAAAAATAGCAAAACCCCCTAAATAGACAGAGACAGAGATAGAAAATTTTAAAAGCAATGGGATACAGGACAGACTAGAAGGAATTCAAAAATAAAGACGGCGAACTGGCTACAAGTAGATGAGGAAAGAAAATTTAAAAGCGACAGAGCACAGGACAGACAGGAAATAATTAATAAACAGGGAGAGAGATCATGATTAAAGTAGACATAGACTGAAAAATGTATAAGCGAGAGGATACAGGAAACGGGAAAAAAATTAGGAAATAGGGAGAGAAAACGTGATAAAAGTACACCTAGAAACAAAATTTCACAACAAAAAGAATTATGAGAGTACAAAATTGAAAATTAGGGACAGTTAACTAGATAAAAGTAGACATAGAAACAAAATTTAGAAAGCAACGTAATTCATGACAGACAGGAAAGAACTGAAAACCAGGAACAGGGATCAGAGTAGAAGGAAACATTGAAAGACAATTTTAAAAGTGACGGGGTATATGGAAGCAAGGGAGGAATTAAAATCTAGGGAAAGGGAGCGAGATAAAGGGAATTGTTGAAAGATAAATTAAATAGCAAAGGGGTATAAGAAATATAGGGAAGAAATAAAAAATCAAGAAAGGGAGCCAGATAGAGGGAGACATAGAAGGAATTTTAAAAAGCAGCTGAGTACAAGAAACACAGACAAGAATAAAAACACAAGGACGAGGAGATGGATAGAGGACAATGTAGACAGGAAACTTAAACGGCGATTGGGTACAAGAAGCAAAAGATGGAAAAATAATTTAAAAATAGGGACAGGGAGATGGATAGAAGGAACCATAAAAAGCAAAAAGTGATGGGGTACAGGAGAGAGGGAGGAATTTTAAAAAGGGTTGGGGCATCAGAGGGAGGGAAACATAGAAAGAGAAATTAAAATGCAACTGGGTACAAGAAACATGGGAAAGCAGTAAAAAATAGGAGCCACAGAGAGGGAAACGTAGGAAAAAAAATGTATAGATGAAGTGGTACAGGGCAGAGTTGGCAGAAGAGTAACAAGTTTTGGAGAGCCAGGCAGGCAGGTGGGCTGGTGGAGGGAGAGGCGGAAGAAGGGACAGGCAGGGAGGCGGACAGAGATCTGGGGAAGGGCGGCAGAGACGGAGCGGGATGCACGCGACAGAATGCGTGACTCTCCGCAGCTCCCGACGCCGGTGGGAGACATTCACCGCCCCGATGCTTTTCGCTCCGCCTTGGCGGCAGGCGCCTCGACGCTCCTCTCCCACGAGGCTTCCCGGTGGCTTGTGCGCGTGGCTGACGGAGGCGCCGTGCGCTGCTGGCGCGCTCTGTCGGGGATGGCTCGGAGGGATACTTCCTCGCCGCGGGGGCTGGCTGTTCCTTGCTGGACGTGGCTGCCTGCGGGACCCCCTTGGATTCCCTCCTCGGTTGGTTCACCTTCGTCAGCTCCCTCAGGTGGGTGTGCCTGGGCAGACCCTTCCCCAGCTAAAGGGAGGGATTCAAAAATAGGGACAGTGCGCTGGATCGAGGGGGACATAGAAATAAAACTTAAAAAGCAATAGGGTATGAGGCAGATAGGAAAACATTAAGAAATAAAGGCAGGGAGACGGACTGGGGGATACATAGAAACAAACAAGAAAGCAGCGGGGTACAGGAAACAAGAAACGATTTAAAACCAGGGACAGGAAGGGAGAGGGAGAAATAGAAAAAAAATTCAAAAAGCGACGGGGTACGATTCACATGGATGCAAATTAAAAAATAAGGCTGGGAAGCTGGGGAGAGACATACGTATAAAGAAAATTTTAAAACTGACAGGGTAAAGGAAAGAGTGAGAAGAAATAAAGAAGAGGAAGAGGGAGCTAGATAGAGGGAGGCATAGAAAGAAAGTTTGACAAGAAATGAGGTAAAGAGCAGAGGGAGTTTCCTGGTTTTGGCTAGAATAGAGATAATTTTCTTCCTAGTAGCTGGTATAGTGCTGTAGTTTGCATTTAGCATGACAATAATGTTGATAAAACAGTGATGTTTTAGTTGTCACGAGGCAGTGTTTATACTAAGTCGAGGATGTTTCAGCTTCTCATACTGCCCTGCCAGTGGAGGCTGGGAGTCCACACAGCTGGGACAGCTGACCCAAATGAGCCAAAAGGGTATTCCGTAGCATATGATGTCCTGCCCAGTATATCAACTGGGGAAGCTGGCCAGGGGATGCCGCAGCTCAGGGATTGGCTGGGCACCGGTCGGTGGGTGGTGAGCAAATGTTTATTCGTTAATGCGTGTAAGTCCTGGGAGTGAGTCTGCTCCGGGGCTCGGTGCCCGTATGCTCGCCCTTCCCCTGGGACAACTCGGCAGTCGTTACTGCGGCAGCAGATACAGAGAATGAAAATACAGCGTTGGGGAGCAAGAGAGAGGAACAGAAAGAGAAAAATAAAATGAGGGAGAAAGGCTGAGGAGCAGAGAAGGAAAAGTACAGGGAAAAGGACAGTGAGATGGAGAAATCAATAAAAAAGGGATGAGGAGCCCCGCAGGGACGTGGCAGAAGAAACACAGGGTCGGGGAGCATCACGCAGCCCCGCTCGCCTTCTCCCGCGGCGCAGTCGCGGCCCGGCAGAGCTCGGCAACTGCTCCGCTCCTCCCTCGGCCTCTCTGCAGCCAGCCAGGGCAGGGCAGTGCTGGCCCCTCTGCAGGCAGCCACCCCATTAGAGGCAGGGGCTGTCACCATCATCCTCACTGCCTGCACCTGAGGCTCCTCCAGCCCTGGCCCACAGCTGGAGCCCAGCAGGACCACCAGGGGGCCATCACCCGACCCCCACAATGCATCACCTCCTCCCCTGGACTCCCTCACAGCCCCTCGCTCTGTGCAAAGAGAGCACAAAGGAGACGGCGAGTGTTTATGCAGTCATGCGTGTAATAAGTTCTGGGAGCGAGTCTGCTCAGGGGCTCAGGGCCCCCAAAGCTCCCCCTGCCCCTGGGACTCCTTGGCAGTCAGTTGGTTGGCTCCTGGGCTGATGAGCTGGTGGGCAGAGGTGGAGGCTGCCAAAAATGATCAGGGTGCTGCACGCTAGAAGAGAGGAGAAAAGTGGCAGCCTGCTGGAGAGTGGGGGTGTAATCAGAAAGCATGAGGCAGAGAACGGGACAGCGAGCCCGACAGGGATGGAGAAAGTTGCAGCAGGGAGAGAAGGAAGAGAGAACGGGACAGTGACTGACAAGGAAGGATGGGGAGCAGGATGGAGATGCAGAAAAAAACTGGTGTAGGCAGCATGACAGAGAGGGAGTTAAAAAGAATAAGGGCGCAGAGCTGGACTGAGAGAGATGAGGAAAGAAAAAAGTGACAAGAAACAGGGCACAGACAGAGGAATGAAACAACAGGGAGTCAGGACAGCAAATGATGGAGGGAAGGGGCAGGGGGGTGGGAAACAACACAAAACAAACCACATAGCTACACATGCTACAGGGCAGAGAGGGAAGAATTAAGAAGGGGTAACAGGGAGGAATTAAGGAAGAGGGACAGAGAGCTTGCCAGAGAGAGGTGAAGAAAGGCAAAAGATCGTACTTGTGACAGGGCAGACAGGGAGGAATTGAGAAACCAGGGACAGGGAGCTGGACAGAAAGAGAGGAAGAAATAAAACGGGAAAAAGCAACAGGCCACAGGGCAGAGAGAGAGGAATTGATAAATAAAGGACAGGGGACCAGACAGAGCATGATAGAGAACAGAAAAAACCAGCAGTGGGCTACAGGGAGGAGGAAGGAATTAAAGAACAGGGAGTGGGAGCCGGACAGAGACATAGAGAAAGCAGAGGGGGAAGCAATGGGCTAAAAGACATGTAGGGAGGAAGTAAAAACTAGTGTCAGGGAGCCAGGCAAGAGAGATGGGAAAAGACAAATACTGTGGGGCTACGAGACAGAGACTGTGGAGTTAAAATGCAGAGAGGGAGCCCAACAGAGAGAGGGGGAGCCCGGGGGGGGGGCAACAGGGAAGGGGGGGCCAACAGGAGGCGGGGGGCAACGGGGAGGGGGGCAACAGAGAGAGGGGGAGCCCAACCGAGACAGGGGGAAGTCCAGACATGCTATGGGGGCCAGAGGGAGGAATTAAGAACTGGGGACAGGGAGCCAGACAGAGGGAGATGGAAATCGCGGGGAATAGCTCTGGGCGCAGGAAGGAGGAGGAATTAACAAATAGGGACAGGGAGCTGGACAGAGAGGGTTGGAGAAAGGCAAAAATATCGGCATGGTACAGGACAGAAAGGAAGAATTTAAAAATGGGGGCAGTGAGACTGACGTAGAGAGATGGAGAAAAGAAAAAAGCGACGAGCTATGCAGAAGAGAGGGAAGAATTAAAAACCAGGGCCGGGAAGCAAGAAAAAGCAAGGTGGAGAGCAGGGTGGAGAAAGGCGAGGGGGAACCCGAGGGGCAACAGGACAAGAGAGGGAGGAATTAAAAGTGAGGGACTGCGAAAGGAGAGTCAACGAAAGAAACAGAATCGCAACGTGCTGCAGAACCGAGAAGGAAGAAACTGAACAACGGGGACGGGGAGCCAGAGAAAGAAAGAATAGCGATGGGCTACAGGACAGAGAGGGAGGAATGAAAAAATAGAGATCGGGGGTTGGGCAGAGAGAGATGGAGAAAGAGAAAGTAGCCAGGGGCAACAGGGCAGAGAGAGGGGAGGGAGGAAGGAAAAAACAGGGATCCAGAGCCAAACACAGAGAGAGACGGCACAAGAAAGTTATAGCGACGGGCTACAGGGAGGAGAGAGGAATGAAAAGATAGGGACAGGGGGCCAGATGCAGGGCGACACACACGGGATGTATAGCAACAGCCAGAGAGTGGAGAGGGAGGAATTAAAATGGCGACAGGGAAGCAGAGGTGGTGGTGGTGAGACAAATAAGGGGGAGGAGGAAGAAAGACAGGCTGCGGGGAAGAGAAGGAGGAATTAAAAAAATTGGTATCCAAAGCTGGACAGAGAGACAGAGAAAGAAAAAAATTGAAAAATAGTAAGAGGGAGCCAGCTAGAGATACGGAGAAAGGACAAAAACACGATGAGCACCAAGACAGAGAGGGAGGGATTTCAAAACGGAAGGGACCGGGAGCCATGCAGAGAGAGACAAAGGGAAGATAGCGGCAGGCTGCAGGGCAGCGAGGGAAGAATTAAAAAGTAGGTACAGGGAGCTGGACAGAGAGCAACGGAGAAAGAAAGAAAAAAAACCCAAACCACCCTGCAACAGGCTACAGGGCAGAGAGGGAGCGATTAAAGACTCAAGCCAGGGAGCAGGATAGAGAATGCAAAAATAGCAACGGGCCGCAGGGCAGAGAGGGAGGAATTACAAAACAGGGGCGGGGAGCTGGACAAGAGAGAAATGAGGAAAGATCAATAACAACATTGTGCTACAAGCCGAGAGGGAGAAACTGAAAAATAGGGACCGAGAGCCAGAAAAAGGAGAGACAGAGAAAGAACAAATCACAGTAGGCCACAGGGCAGAGAAGGAGAACTTTAAAGAGCGATGTGTACAGGGCAAAGAAGGAGGGAATTTTTTTTTTTTATGTAAAAACAGGGAGCTGGACAGAGAGACACAGAGAAAGAAAAAACAGCAATGGGCTACAAGACAGACAGGGAGGAATTAAAAAATCCTGGTAGTGAGCCAGAGAGAGAGAGAGCGCGCAAAAGAAATGAAATTGCAATGTGGCACAGGGCAAAGAAAGAGAAAATTGAAAAACAGGGCCTGGGAACTGGAAAGAGAGAGCCGGGGGGGGGGGGGGAAGCTGCTCTAGGGCAGAGAGGGAGGAATGAAAAAACAGGGGCAGGGAGCCAGAGAGAAAGAGAGACGAAGAAAGACAACTTGAAAAGCGGTGCTCTGCAGGGCAGAGGGGGAGGAATTTTAAAAAAGAAATCAGGATCTTGAGCTGGACCGAGAGAGACAGAGAAAATTAAAATGTTGATGGGTACCAGGGCAGAGGTGGAGGAAACCAAAAACAGGGGCAGGGAGGCAGATGGAGAGACTGAAAGGGGCAAAAGTCCTGACAGGCTTCTAGAGAGAGAGAGAGGGGTGAAATAAAAATGAAAAAGAGGAGAGTTGGACAGAGAGAGACAGAGAAAGAAAAAAGGCTACAGCGAGCTATCAGGCGTATATCAGGCAGAGGAGAAGAGTTTAGAAATGGGGACAGTAAGATGGACAGAAAGGAAAGAAGCGACGGGCGATGTGGCAGATAGGGCGGAATGAAGAAAGAGGAATGGGGAGCCAGACAAACCGAGATGGGGATCGAAAAATATAGTGATGGTCTAGGGGGCAGAAAGAGAAGACTTAGAAAAACAGGAACAGGAAGCAAGAGAGAGTGACATGGAGAAAGGAAAAAATACTGATGGGCAACAAGACAAAGAGGAGGGAATTCAAAATGAGGGGCTGGGAGCGGGATAAAGACAGATGGAGAAAGAACAAGATGCGTGATGTGCTACAGAGCCAAGAAGGGAGACCTTGAACGACAGGGAGCCAGACAGAGTGAGCCAGAAACAGCAAAAATACCGATGAGCTGCAGGACAGAGAGGGAAGAATGCAAAAATAGTGGCTAGGAGCAAGACAGAGAAGGAAAGAGTTAGCTATGGGCTACAGGTCAGAGACAGAGAAGACCTAAAAGATGGGGACAGGGAACTGCTCAGAGAAAAATGGAAAAAGGAGGTACAGGGGAGGAAAAAATGGGGTAAGGGAGGGCCCGGGATGCCCAAGAGGAGTGACAGGGCCCTGAGGGCCCAGGGCTCACCGCAGCTTTCGCTCTTGACGCTGCCGGGAGAATTTGCCAGTTCAGCTGCTTCTTTCTCTTCTTTCTCCTCCTCTCCTCCCTTCCTCTTCTGTTAACTCCGGTCACTTGGCTATCCTCCACCTAAGAGAATACGCGGGTGTCTCAGAGCTGTTACGAGACAAAGCTTCCTAGACGCGTAGTCTCGCTCCCTCGTGCGGTACGCGCAGGAGTAGGACGGAGGGAGAGAGAGAAAGAAGGCAGGAAACAAGCCAGAAAGATTGAGGAAAAACGAGACGGCAATCATGAGAAAGGGATGGAGAGATAAAAACCAGTTCCGGGATGAGAAAAAAAGCCAGGGAGCGGGACAGAAGGATATAATGCAACAGCGAGCTGGGCAGGGGCATATAGCGAGAAACGATGGAACAGGCAGTATGGGCATGTGCAGACAAAAAGTTAGGGGGAGGGTGGAAGACAGAGAGAATAAGAGAAAAGGGACAGGGCATAGATGGAGAAAGGAATATTAGAGACAGGGAGAGGCGGAGAGTGATAGGACCGAGGCAGAGAAATGGAGAAAGAAAAAAATTGGTGATGGGCAGCAGGCCAGAGGGACAAGGAAAGACAGGAGGAAGGACAGCTGGATATAGAAAATAGGTAAGAGACAGAGAGCCAGAAAGTGGGATACTGCAAAAGAGAGCGGGATGGGGATTGGGACGCTGGCATAGGGAGGCAACGAGAGCAACAGAGAAAATGGGGACGGAGAGTGGGACGGAAAGCGAAGCAACAAATAATAGGGCCGGGGAGCAGGATAGAGGGTGAGAGACAGTGAGGGGGGGACAGGTAAGACAACAGATCATTAGAGAAAGAAAATGAAAGGAACAGCACAGAGGGTCACAGAGAAAAAGAGAGGGAGAGCAAAAAGGAAAAAATAAGATGAGGGAGAAGGACTGAGCAGCAGAGAGAAAAAGGACGGAGACAGAGAAAACAAAGACTGGAGGCAGAACAAAGGGAAAGATTGACAAGGACAGGGAGCGGGATAAAGGGATGGAAAATGAAGAAATAGCGATGGGCAGCAGGATAGAGGAAGAGAGAGGAAAAGAGCAAGAAGAGCAAAATAAGGACTATGACAGAAAGATGTAGAGAGAAAGACCAGGGCACGTCATAAGGGTAGAAAGAAAAAAAGAGGGATGGGGAGCAAGACAGCGTGATAGGGAGGGAGAGGGATGCGAGGATATGGCACAACACAGGCACGGGGAAGAAGAAAGAATGACACGAGAGAAAGCGGGGGATAGGGAGCAGGAGAGATGGAGAACGAAAAAATGGCAACGTGCAGAAGAACAGAAATATAAAAAATTAAAAAATGCTTATAGGGAGCAGGACAAAAGGACAAAGCAAGAGGAAAAATCAACGGGGAGAAGGATGAGTAACACAGCAAGATACTGGGGGAGTGAGAGCGAGGGAACACGCAGCAGGACACAGGGATGAAGAAAGAAAAAATAGGGAGAGGAAGAAAAGCTGAGTAATCAACAGAGAAGGGGGGAAAAAGGGAACTGGACAGACTTGGGCAGCAGGACAGAGACATGGAGAAAGAAAAAACAGAGACAAGGACAGAGGTATAGAGAGGCAAAGAGAGGGAGGGGACGGAGACAGCGGGGTGTAAACAGAGAGGAACGGCATGTGGTACGCAAGATAGCAGAGCGAGAGGTACAAGGAAGCAGAAAGAATGACAGAGAAGAAACAAGGGGGATGGGGACCAGGTCAGAGAGCTGGAGAAAGACAAAATACTAATGGGGAGCAGGATGGGAGAACGGAGCCAAAAGAGATGAATGGGAAACAGGGCAGTGGGATGCAGACAGCAAAAATAACAATAGGCAACAGGACAGAGAAATTGACAGAGAAATGAGGGACAGGGAACAGGATAGAGGAATGGAAAGAAAAAATACTAATGAGCAACAGGACAAAAGATATAGAGCAAAAGGAGGAAAAAAGGAAGGGGGAAGAGAGAAAGTAATAGGGATAGAAAGCGTGAGACATGGAGAGACAAAAAAAGCAGGACAAGGAATGGGACTGGCGGCAGTGGAGGGAACCAGATGCAGATTAAGACAAAGAGGTGGAGGGGGGGAAAAAACAGACAGAGATGGAGGAAGAAAAAGTAGGGGCAGAGTAGGGAAAAGAGAAAAGAAAAAAGGGACACCTGGCTGGACAGGCAGCTATAACTAGAAACAAGGAGACAGGCAGCAGGACAGAGGGATAAAGGCAGAATAAACTGAGAGGAAGCAGGACGGACAGTGAGACAAAAAAAGGGGCAGGAAGCAGCACTAAGAAATGGAGAAGGAAGCATTAGGGGTAGAGGGAGGAAAAGGCAGGTTGGAGGAAGGACAGAGAGCAAAAGAGAACGACAGAACTTGGACAAAGAGTGGGAGAAAGAAAAACCAGTGACGAGCAGCAGGCCAGAGGCAGAGGTGGCACAGGGAAGGAAGGACAAGAGGAAGGAGATAGGGATACCGAAAACAAGCGAGGGACAGACAAGCGAGGGACAGGGTGCAAGAAAATGGATACAGAGAAAAAGAGAGGGATGGGGAGAAGGACACTGGGATAGAGAAAGAACGACAGGAAGAATGATAGGGAGATGGAGCCAGAGGAAAAACAGGGACCAAACCAGGACAGAGAAATGGAAACAGAAAATGAGGAAAATTAGGGTTGGGGAGCGGGACAGAGGGGTGGAGAGACAACAAAGGACTCGAGGATAACAACAGAGAAAGAGGGAGGGAGGGAAGGAAGGATGGGCAGCAGCACGGTGGGATGGAGAAAGAGAGGCAGGGGGAGTGGGGCAGAGAAATGGAGAAAGAAAATACAGTGATGGGGAGCGAGACAGAGGAGTAGAAAGAGAAAAATAAGACAAGGGAGAAGACCGAGGAGCAAAGAGAGAGGAAAGGTCAAAAGAAAAGGTCAGAGAGGTAGAGAAATCAAGAAAGAGAGAGATGGAACAAGAAGATGTAGGGTCAGTAAACAGGACAGAGATGGGGGTAGAAAGAGAGAACAAACAAAGGAGGAATGACAACTATGACAGAGCACAAGGCATACAGACAGAGACAGAAAAAGGACAGGGAATGGGAAACAAAGAAAGGTTCAGATCTGTACAAAGAGATCAAGAAGGGGGGGGGGGGAAGCAATGGGCTAGAGCAGAGAGAGGTTAAGAGGAGAAAAAAAGGGCCAGGGAGCGGGACAGAGGAGGAGAGAAAGGAGAAAAGGGAGAACCAGGTGGACAGGGAGATATAGCAAGAAACAACTGGGCAGGCAGCAGGATAGAGAAATAAAGATGGAAAAAGATGGGGACAGGAAGCGGGAAAGAGGAACAGTGAGAGGAAACAAGGGGCAGGCAGCAGGACAGCGGTGGAGAAAGCAGCATTGGGGCAGAAGGCTAGAAAGAGAAAAAAGAAAGACAGAAAGCAGAATGCGGGATGGGGTGAGGGGGAAAGAAGGACAAGGAGCAGGACACAGTATCAGACAGGAACAGTGAGCGAGACAAGGTGATACAGAGAGGAAAAAAAGGGCCAGGGAAACAGGACAAAGTGAAAGACAGGCAAAATTAAAAGACATGGAGCAGGACAGAGACAGAGTGAGAAAACATAGTGGCAAGGAACAGGACAGAGCATCAAAGAATAAGAAAAACTGCAGAGGGAATAAGACAGAGAAATGGAGAGGGGAGGCAAGGAGAAGGACACAGAAAAGGGCCAGGGTGGGTAGGATCCAGGGAACTACAGGCCTGTCAGCCTGACCTCAGTACCGGGGAAGATTATGGAGCGGTTCGTCTTGAGTGCGCTCACGTGGCACGTGCGGGACAACCAGGGGATCGGGCCCAGCCGGCGTGGGTTCATGAAAAGCGGGTCCTGCTTGACCAACCTGATCTCCTTCTATGACCAGGCGACACGCCTAGTGGATGAGGGAAAGGTTGTGGATGTTACCTACCTTGACTTCGGCAAGGCCTTTGACGCTGTCTCTCATGGCATACTCCTTGAGAGGCTGGCAGCTCGTGGCTTAGACAGGTGTACTCTTCGCTGGGTAAAAAAAACTAGCTGGATGACTGAGCCTAGACAGTTGTGGTGAACAGGGTTAAATCTGGTTGACTAACGGTCACAAGTGGTGTTCCCCAGGGCTCAGTTTTGGGGCCAGTTCTCTTTAGTATATCATCAATGATCTAGATAAGGGGCTTGAGTGTACCCTCAGTAAGTTTGCAGATGACACCAAGTTGGGAGGGAGGGCTGCTCTGCTTGAGGGTAGGAAGGCTCTACAGAGGGATGTGGACAGGCTGGATCGATGGGCCAAGGCTAATCGCATGACGTTCAGCGAGGCCAAGGACCCGTTCCCATGCTTCAGTCGCAACGACCCCGTGCAGCGCTACGGGCTTGGGGAAGAGCGGCTGGAAAGCTGCCCGGCGGAAAAAGACCTGGGGGTGCTGGTTAATAGCTGGCAGAATATGAGCCAGAAACAGTGTGGCCAGCAGGAGCAGAAAAGCGATTGTTCCCCTGTGTTCGGCACTGGTGAGGCCGCACCTCGAGTACTGCGTTCGGTTTTGGGGCCCTCGCTATGGGAAAGACATTGAGGTGCTGGAACGTGTCCAGAGAAGGGCAACTGAGTTGGTGAGGGGCCTGGAGCATAAGTCTTATGAGGAGCGGCTGAGGGAACTGGGATGGTTTAGTCTGGAGAAAAAGAGGCTGAAGGGAAACCTTATTGCTCTCTACAACTACCTAAAGGGGGGTTGAAGTGAGGCGGTGCTGGTCTATTCTATCAAGTAACTAGAGATAGGATGAGAGAAAATGGGCTGAAGTTGCGCTGGGGAGGTTTAGATTGGATATCAGAAAAAATTTCTTTACTGAGATGGTTGTCAGGCATTAGAACAGGCTGCCTAGGGTAGTGATGGAGTCACTATCCCTGGAGGTGTTCAAAAAACAGGTAGACGTGGCATTTTGGGACATGATTTAGTGGGCGTGGTCATGTTGGGTTGATGGTTGGACTTAATGATCTTAGAGGTCTTTTCCAAATTTCGTGATTTGATTCGATTTGATTCTATTCTAGGGAGCAGAACAGAGATGTAGCAAGAAAGGAAAAAAGGAAGGGAAGGAGAACAAAGGGAGAGAGAGACAAGGACTGGAAGAAGGACAAAGGGATGGAAGAGGAAAAAAATAGTGATAGGCTGCAGGACAGAGATGGAGAAGTTAAAAAAAAGACACAGGGAACATGACAGAACGAGAGTGAGAAAAAAGGGACAGAGAGCAGGACAGCACTGGAGGAAAAAACAACTGTGATAGGCAGTGAGAGAGAGATATAGAGGAAGAGAGAAAGGAGAGAAGGGACAGCTAGCAAGGATGTAAGAGGGAATAGAACAGAGAAATACAGAAAAGATAGCAAGAGGAAGCAGGGCAGAGGGACAGCAGTAGAAGAAAAAAGGGACAGGGATCTGGACAGATGGAGAGAAAAAAGCAGGAGGAACAGATACAACATGATATGATGGGACAGGAAGTAAGACAGTGTGACAGATGAGAATAATGACAAGAGATAGAGAGAGACTGTGAGAAACACAAGAGGTTGGAGAAAGAGAGGTATTAGGACCCCTGCAGAGAAATAGAAGACGTAAATAGAAAGAGTAGGGAGCACCACAAAGGGTCAGAGGAAGAGAAGAGCAGGAAGAAGAACGGGGACAGGGAGATACAGAATGAAAAACCCCCCAGATATTATACACATATTATCCAGTAACCAAGCCCATTTCAGAGGTACACGCTATCTGAGCCCATTTCAGTGCCGCGCCCGAGCCCATTTCAAAGTTACACACTGCCCGAGCCCATTTCGGCGCCGCACCGCGCCCGAGCCCACTTCGGCAACGCACACTACCCGAGCCCATTTCAAAGTTACACTGTAGCCGAGCCCGTTTCGGCGACGCACCGCACCGCGCCCGAGCCCATTTCGGCGCCACACACTACCCGAGCCCCTTTCAAAGTTACACTGTAGCCGAGCCCATTTTGGCGACGCACCGCGCCCGAGCCCATTTCGGCGCCACACACTACCCGAGCCCATTTCAAAGTTACACTGTAGCCGAGCCCATTTCGGCGCCGCACCGTGCCCGAGCCCATTTCGGCGCCGCACACTACCCGAGTCCATTTCAAAGTTACACTGTAGCCGAGCCCATTTCGGCGCCGCACCGCGCCCGAGCCCATTTCGGCGCCGCACACTACCCGAGCCCATTTCAAAGTTACACTGTAGCCGAGCCCATTTCGGCTGCGCACCGCGCCCGAGCCCATTTCGGCGCCGCACCGCACCGCGCCCGAGCCCATTTCGGCGCCGCACACTACCCGAGCCCATTTCAAAGTTACACTGTAGCCGAGCCCATTTCGGCGACGCACCGCGCCCGAGCCCATTTCGGCGACGCACACTACCCGAGCCCATTTCAAAGTTACACTGTAGCCGAGCCCATTTCGGCGCCGCACACTACCCGAGCCCATTTCAAAGTTACACTGTAGCCGAGCCCATTTCGGCAGCGCACCGCGCCCGAGCCCATTTCGGCGACGCACACTACCCGAGCCCATTTCAAAGTTACACTGTAGCCGAGCCCATTTCGGCGCCGCACCGCGCCCGAGCCCATTTCGGCGACGCACCGCGCCCGAGCCCATTTCGGCGACGCACCGCGCCCGAGCCCATTTCGGCGACGCACCGCACCCGAGCCCGAGCCCATTTCGGCGACGCACAGTACCCGAGCCCATTTCAAAGTTACACTGTAGCCGAGCCCATTTCGGTGCCGCACCGCGCCCGAGCCCATTTCGGCGACGCACCGCACCCGAGCCCCTTTCAGAAACGCACCGCACCCGAGCCCATTTCGGTGCCGCACCGCGCCCGAGCCCATTTCGGCGACGCACCGCGCCCGAGCCCATTTCGGCGACGCACCGCGCCCGAGCCCATTTCGGCGACGCACCGCACCCGAGCCCATTTCGGCGCCGCACACTACCCGAGCCCATTTCAAAGTTACACTGTAGCCGAGCCCATTTCGGCAGCACACCATGCACTAGCAAATTTCAAAGTTACACAGTACCCGAGCCCATGTCACAGTTACATAGCTACAGCACCACCTTCAAAGTTGTGCAATTACTAGAGCCAGTAATGCGCACCCTTTCTATTAGCCCATCTGCAGCTACATTTACCTCGAGGTATCTACAACTCTCCCTTGGATGCCTAATTCTAATGAACACTTTCACTTACTTAAACAGCTAAGTTGACCTATGGGCACTAAACACACATGCTTCGCTCTGCACTTGCTTTTGTGATTGCCATTAGTACTGTGACTCTCACAAGGAGACCTAATTACCTGCCTTTTTTTCATTTTATTTTTGTTTCATTTGGTCCATTACTGACTCCACGTACATTCAGCTGTGTCAGTATTTACAGTCCAATTCTACAATGTACTTTTACTACAACGTACAGAAAAGAGTTATGGCCGCATTGGTCAAATATTTGCCACTATTAGTTTCATTCCTCTTTTAATCATTATTTCTACAAATACATTTAAACTCCAAAACTTTAGCATTACCTTAACAAGAATTGCCACTATTTAGTGCCTGCAATTCTCTACGGAGTGGTCTTTTCCACATTCCTCGCTCCCGTTACGTCTGTCGCTTCACGTCCAGAGGTTTTCCTCCCCGAGGTGACGTTACTTCCACGATCCCTGTTCCCAAGCTGAAAACGAGTGAGCTCTGCTCATCTTGACAGACTGTCCACTTCCACACCTAGGCACAAAAATAAAAATTGAAAAATATCATTACATCACAAACTACAAAGACCACCCAAAGATTTGAGAAACCCACCACGGAAAAATACAGTTACACTCACCCACTTCACAACCCTGGCATACTCAATGCTGGCTATCTACTCCAACTCCACCACCCCCCACCCCCGCCCCCCCCGCAAAATCCTCAACTGTCTTCCAAAGACCATCCGCTGAACAAAATAATTCCCTGTGCTAAGTGGCAATTACCACATTCCAGGGCAGCGCTCCATGGGAACACTATTCCCGGGAGCCTTGAAAAAAATCGCCCTGCCTGTGAAAACCCTGGCCCGAGCCGGACCCCGGTCCGAACATTGGGGATCAGCATCGCCTCATGGAGCGGCTAGGACCAGGGGAAAAAAAAAGTGGGAGGGGGGGCCGGAACGGGATGGGACGACACCAAAAACCAACCTATATCGCAGCTGGGTTTTTTTAATTCTAATTTTTTTTTTCTCTAATTCCCTGAAAAACATCTCAACTCTACATCCAACCTGAAAGGAAAAAACATAAAAAGGCTAAACCACATAACCCTACAAGGTTACACATGTTCGCAACACACCACTCATTCAGATCGCATATATGCCAGCCCTCAACTCTCAAATCATCCATGCAACTGCCCACCACCATCAAAGGGCCATCACCCCGTGCCTGCGGCACCGGGGGACTCAAAAATCGCCCTACCTGCAAAAACCCTGGCCCGAGCCCACTCCCCTTCCAAACTACCCTTCCGTTACACCAATGTTTCAACACACACCATCATCTCCACCATCCGTGCATTTTCAACCCGATACTTAGCTTTCACAGTGCCACATGTCACAGTCCAACCTCCATAGCAGCCATGTCACCTAAACACAAGGTTCCTTCAAGCACCTCGTGCCCTGTCATCGCCTGCAAAAACAACACACAAAGCTTTTTATTAGACACTTCATCCTTGAGAGAGAAGTCCTCCACCACTCCCCTCCCCTGCTTCCCACCTATTCCAAAAATAACACATTCTCACAGTCAGTGTCCTCCATGGCACTTGAAAAAACAGAGCATCACAAACACAGAGCTGTCCCAAAGTTACCGATCGCTCCGAGGCCCGTCACGCTGCTACTCGGACCTCGAGGCCTTGACCGTTTCTAGAGGCTTGCCACAAAGCATCCGCATAAACAATATGAACCATTGCCCAGTTACTGCCTTACTCTATGCTAGTTCACAGTCCAATTGCGATCCACTCAACTCCTTGCTTGCAAAGAACCCAAAGTCATTAAGCTTTCTATGCTGTCTCTACAATGACATACTATCCACACACAAACATAGAGCCATGCAATTCGCGTGCAAATATAATGCCATACAAGGCAGTACTCTTATCTCAGTCAAGACAAAAAAACTCAGAGCACTGCCATACCAGACAAAACAGGACAGGGCCAATGCAAGAGACTCTCAGATGACAGTCAATACGAGTGCAGACCAAAACAATACAAAACCAATACAGACCCATAGAATGCAAGGCAGTCTCAGATGGCACTCAATACAAGTACGGAGCACTGCAATACAAAACACAATGCAGGGCCATGCAAAGCGAGACAGTCTCAGATGGGAAACAATGCAAGTACAGAACACTACAACGCAAACCAATATCGAGCAATACAATGCAAGATAGTCTCAGATGACAGTCAATACAAGCACAGAGCACTACAATATCAGAAAAAAACACAATAAAGGTCATACAATGTGAGACAAGTCTCACGTGACAGTCAATACAAATACAGAGCAAAACAACGCAAGACAAAGGCAAATACAGATCAATACAAAGCAAAAAAACCCGCAAAGCACAGCAAAGCAAAGCAATCTCATAAAGCCACCGGCCGCATCTTCCCTCCGACTCCACTCCCGGACCCACCTCCTTACGGTGCTCCGCTGCCTTCCCCCGTTGCTCTGTGGCACACATCTTGTCCCTCCGCGTGTGAAAAAAAACCCCATATTGAACAAGTCACCTGGATGCAGAGCAAGAGCTTCACCACTCCAGAGGTCTTGATTCCATCTACGAAGACCATCTGGAGTCCAACTACAGCCTGCCATTTAAAAAAAAAAAAAAAAAAAAAAAAAAAAAAGAAACCCAACCAAAAGAAGACCAGCGCCAAACTTTACGCTCATCACGTGCAAGACTTAACACCTTAGAGATTCAAATCCGCTTCACTGCCCCTCAACAGCCCCTGCCACACGGTTCCAATCGTCTCCGTAAAACACTATCGGCACGGCTGCCCACACAGCCCGCCGATGGCTACTCGAGCCGAGATGACTGTACAACCCTCACCTGGACGGTCTAGGCACATCAACATTTCACCCGTAGACACTTATTTCTATTCCACCTACATGACTCTACATCCCCAGGCAGAGCAACTCCAAGCCAAACACACATGCCTACTCACATGCAGGGGGCAGGGAAGAATGGCCAGCGCTCGCCAAACAGGGGTTCAGGGAGGAAATGCCCACACCCACCGACTTGGGGGGGGTATGGGTGAATATAAACCACTGCAGACAGGCAGGAGGAGCAGAAGAGAGGAGACACCGACCGACAGACACGCCGGAGCGGGGATCAGACACCGACCGACGGACACGCCGGAGCACGGTGGACATATGGACCAAGGGACAGGCGAGGCAGGGGGAGACACCGACTGACGGACAAGCAAGGGGGGGGGGGAGTTAACAACTGACGGACACAAAAAGACAGAGGAGAGACACTGACTGATGGAAACACAAGGAATGGGGAGACACAGACCGACAGACAGGCAGGACGGAGCAAGACACTGACCGATGGACAAGCAAGGCAGGGCAAAACGCTCACCGATGGACACACGAGGAGGGGTGAGACACCGACTGACGGACACACGGAGCAGGGATCGAGAGAAAACCACTGACAGAAACACCGGGGGAGAGGAAAGACACTCACGCACAGACGCATGGGGGAGGAAAGACACCAACCCACGGACAAGTGATACCGAAAAGCCGGTCAAAGAAACTCTCCAAGACTCGTTTTGGACTGCTAGAAAGCAGGCATTCTTTATTGCAGCGCTGGATACACGGGGGATAATTCCACCTAGCGTGCATACCACAGCTTTAGCACAAACAGGTTATATAGAATAACTAATTACATATTAACCAGATTAGTATACATATTCATAGAAATGATTATAACTGATTATCATAGCACTGCCTACATCCGATCACGCGTAACGAAGGATCCATTTGAGTCGAAGGGCTGCTTTTACAACCACCGACCCATTTGAAGTTCTCGTTGGCTGTCCTTGAAGTCTTTATTCTTGTCCTTGTTCTTTCATCTTGAAGCTTAACGCAGTTTCAATCGCATGCGGTCTGTTTCAACATTGTTCTCATCTAGCGCACAGGAACATCTACTCCTAAGTGCAAAGAACGGCGAAACTTGGGAGTAACTACTTCTACTAGTTAATTGCTCAGCTATACTTTTGTCTATTGTTTCAATCATAGTGTTAGTATAAGGTTTCCAATCATTATTTACCAAATCTCACTTTTACAGTCACCTAGCAGCAAACCAGTCTCCATGGCTGGTACAAAATATTAAAACCATCAAAATATTTAGACATACCATACAGAACGTATGGAAATATGCTACCAATTCCCCCCCCCTTCCCGCTTGAGGCTACCAATTCTTTTAGTAGTCTCGCTTGAACAGAGATCGTGCCGCAGCTCGTTTAAGACAGCTAAAAGCGACACAGATTATAACAATGATGATAACTACTTCTCTTGCTTCGTTGGGGCGACAAGGGAAAGCTTCAGGCTACCCGGTAAAGGTATCGACTAGAACTGGGATATATCAGTATCCCTCTTTTTGAAGCAATTCTGTAAAATCAATTTGCCAATATTTTCCTGGAGAATTTCCTTGCTTAGTCATTCCAAAAAGGATTTTATTATTGGTCTGGGGATTATTACATATACAAACCTACTTGTAATTATTCAGATACTTTTTATCATATCTCTATTCAAAATACACGCTTGTAAATGTTTAACAAGGTTTTCTGTTCCCCAATGTACTTTTCTATGTTCAGCCGGGGCAATTTCTCTCATTCTTGCGGGTGGGACGCTTATTTAACCTGTTGGTGTTAACGGCCCATCCTGTTTCATTTTTGTTAGCCTGCAATTTAATAATTAGTTCTTCACCTTTTTCATTATAACTTGGAGCACCTTTAGGTAAATTTACACTTGCTCTGGAACTAGTGCTAGGATGCCTTTTTCTGCAGCCTCTTTAGCAGCTCTAGCAGTCAACTGGTTACCTGTTTCAGGGACGGTCCTACCCGACTGATGTGCTTTACGGTGCATTATCACGACTGCTGTTGGCTTTGGAATGGCTTCGAACAATTTCGGCATTTGTTCTGCATGCTGAATGGTGATTCCTTGTGCGGATAGCAGTCCTCTTTCTTTCCACGCTGCTCCACGTGCATGTACTACTCCAAAAGCATACTTTGAGTCTGTCCCAATGTTGATTTGCTTTCCTTGACTTAGTTCCAGTAGTTCCAGTGCTCGAGTAAGAGCTATCAAATCAGCCTTTTGGGCAGATACATTTGAAGGCAAAGCTCGCGATTCAATTACCTTCTCGGTAGCGGTTACCGCGTATCCTGATAAACGTTTTCCTTCACGGATGAAACCGCTTCCGTCGGTATATACTTCCCAATCCGTTTCTTCCGGTGGCGCATCTCGGAGATCCGGTCGGCCGGAGTAGACTTGTTCAATTGTCTGCAGGCAGTCATGTTCCGGTTCTCCTTCAACCTGATCAGTTGTTAAAAACACAGCAGGGTTAACGATAGGAGTACTTTTTAAGGAAACATCATCTTGCTCCAGCAACACCACTTGGTATTTCGGCATTCTACTAGGGGATAACCAATGCCCTCCTTTCTGTTCGAGCACAGCGATCAGCATGTGGGGAACATACACTGCAATTCTCTGTCCTAGGGTGAACTTACGAGCTTCTTGGATCAATAGCGCAGTTGCAGCGACGGCTCTCGGACGACCGGGCCATCCCAGACTCACGTTGTCTAATTGCTTCGAGAAGTAGGCCACAGATGTTGGGCCAGGACACCCAGAGCTATACCTTTTCTTTCATGAGTAAAAAGTTCAAATGTCTTTGTGAGATCTGGCGGGCCTTGGGCTGGCGCCTCCACTAAAGCCCATTTTACTTGTTTGAAAGCAGCTTTCCTGGCACCAGTCCAATCTATAAATCCGTTGTTTGAGGTTTTGAGCTGCTCCTATAAAGGTCGGACCAGCAAGCTGTAATTTGCAATCCACAGGCGACACCACCCGACCGTTCCCAGAAACGCTCGCAATTCTTTCAGAGTCTTGGCCTCGGGGAGATAACAAATTGTCTTCTTTCTCTCGGTTCCTAATTGTCTCTGTCCTTTCAGGATTTCCAAACCCAAATAAGTTACTTCTCTCTGGGTTATTTGGGCTTTTTCTTTTGACACTCGATAGCCACCGATTCCCAAAAACTTCAAAAGGCTAAGAGTTAACTTGGGGCATGGTTCTTCTGTCTCGGCTGCAATTAATAGATCACCCACATATTGCAACAAGATTCCTTGATTATTGTCTTTCTTCCAAATCTCTAATTCTCATGCCAATTGACTTCCAAAAACGGTAGGGCTGTTCTTAAAGCCTTGAGGCAAGACTGTCCGCGTAAATTGGGGTGCTTCCTGACACCTCCTGCCCTCCATTTGCACCCCGGAACCCCCTTCAGTGGCTGCTCCTCAGGAGCCGCTCTTCTGAGCCACATGCCAAATTCTGGGGACACCTCCTAACTCACAACTTCCCAGAGACTCTGAGCTCTGCTACGTGCCCACAAAGTCAAGTCAATTCCCGAGGCTTATAACCTACGAGGGGCCTGCCACAAGCTGCAAAGTTTCTAGGGACAACATGGCATTCTGTGGGCAATGAGGAAAGGCAATGAGGCATCCCAGACCCTAAAAGACACTATGCCTTATGGCCCTGCTGCCTTCTTGAGAACTACTAAAACTCCATAGACACATGCATACAAGACGCTTACCCTAACCCCTACTAAATAATATCACCATCGGTCCTATTAAGAGAGATAGTATCAGCAACTTACACAGAATACAGCAAAGCTGGTGAAAAAAACAAGGTTCCATTTTCAATAAAGTTGGGGATTCCAGGAAAACACAATGCATTGAGAACTAAAAAAAAAACCAAAACAATGCATACGATTAAACCATCTCACCACCCCTGAACACTCAAAACAAAATTACTGACCTGAAAAAAAAAAAAAAGCTACATACAAGTGTTACTTTCTACTACACATGCTGCTGAACCTTGACCGGTCCTGAAGCTCTTACCTCAGGCAGACACCTCTTCCCAAAGAGCTGAGCCAGCTCAAAAGCTGCAAAGGACTCAAGGATGAGCTGAGCACCAACACCAGGAAAACCCAGGAGCACAATGAGCACCCTCAGCAGAGGCTGTGGCTCAAATACCCCGAGCCTCCGCCCACCACCCTTAGTGCAATCACCTGGGAAAGGGGAAGGGCAAACCACCAGAAGGTATAAAGTCAGCTGGAGGAGCAGCAGGAGTGTTCTTACCTGTCTTAAATTTACAGTAAGCGAGACCCTGAACAGAGAAAGCGACCTTTACTGGCAATGACGATACCTGCTCCTGTACTACAGCTACAACTATTGCATCAGCAACGTGACCGGGTAAGGAGTTAAACTTAATTTTTCTGAGGCATAGACAGAAAAAGATATATGTGCCTCTAAACTAGGTAGGAAACTAGCTCATTAAATGCAATAACAATGTAGTTATTAAAATCACATCAATCAGCGGCGAGGCCAGCAGACGCAACGGTAAGTCGGTGGCTAAGCGCTAGATTGAGGCAGACTGGGAGGTTCCCGAGGTCCTGGAGCCCTGGGGAAGAGCAGAGGGACCGTGCAGATCCAGCAGCTTTGACCTTTGACCCCCGACCCCGTGACCTTTGACCTGTAACCCTGACCCCCAGTGACCTTTGACCTTCGACCCGTGACCTTTGACCTTCGACCCCGCGACCTTTGGCCATGACCCGGCAACCTTTGCCCCGATCCAGTGACCTTTGACCTTCGACCCCGTGCAATCGGCGACCTTTGACCTTCGACCCGTGACCTTTGACCTGTGGCCCCGACCCAGTAACCTTTGACCTTCGACCCTTTGACCTTTGACCCCGACAACCACGACCTTTGACCGTGACCTCTGACCCCCGACCCCGTGGCCTTTGATCTTCGACCCCCGATCCGGTGACCTTTGATCCCGACCCGTGACCTTTGACCTCTGACCCCCGCCCCTTGACCTTTGGTCTTTGAACTTTGACCTTCGACCTTCGACCCCCGTGCCCTTTGACCTTTGACCCCGACCCCCGGGACCTTTGACAATCGGCACCAATCCTGCGACCTTTGACCTTCGACCCCCGTGACCTTTGACCTTTGACCCCCGATCCGGTGACCTTTGACCTTTGACCCCCGATCCGGCGACCTTTGGCCACGACCCGGCGACCTTTGACCTTCGACCCCGTGACCTTTGATCCCGAGCCCCCAGTGACAATTGACCCCCGACCCCGTGACCTTTGACCTTGAACCCGTGATCTTTGACCTCTGACCCCCACCCCCTTGACCTTTGGTCTTTGATCCCGATCCGGTGACCTTTGACCTTTGACCCCCGATCCCGTGACCTTTGACCCCGATCCGGTGGCCCGTGACCTTTGACCTTTGACCCTGATCCAGTGACCTTTGACCTTCGACCCCGAGCCCTGTGACCTTTGACCCCTGACCCCGTGACCTTTGACCTTTGCCCCGACCCCTTGACCTTTGACCCCGCGACCTTTGACCTTTGACAATTGACCCCGACCCCCAGTAACCTTTGACCTTCGACCCCGCGACCTTTGACCTTTGGCCACGACCCAGCAACCTTTGACCCCCGATCCAGTGACCTTTGATCTCTGACCCGGTGACCGTTGACCTTTGACCCCGGTGACCTTTGGCCTACTGATCTTTGACCCCGTGACCTTTGACCTACTGATCTTTGACCCTGTGACCTTTGACCTCAGTGACTGCTGACCCTTGACCTTTGACCCCGTGGCCTTTGCGCTACTGACCTCTGACCCGTGACCTTCGACCCCAGTGACCTCTGATCCTTGACCTTTGACCTACTGACCTCTGGTCCCTCGGTGACCTTTGACCTACTGACCTCTGACCCAGTGACCTTTGACCTACTGACCTCGGGCCCCGTGACCTTTGACCTTTGGGCCTGGTGACCTTTGACCCCAGCGACCTTTGGTCTACTGTCCTCTGACCCCGTGGCCTTTTCCCTTTGACCCAGTGACCTCTGACCTTTGACCCCCTGACCTTTGACCCTGTGTCGTGCCCTTTGACCTTGATCCCTTACCTCTGGTCCATTGACCTTTGACCCCATGCCGTGCCCTTTGAGCCAGCGACCTTTGACCTTTGACCCAGTGACCTTTAACCCCAATGACCTTTGACATTGGACCCTGTGACCTTTGACCTCTGGCCCCCGTGACCTTTGACCTCTGACCCCTGTGACCTTTGACCTACTGACCTTTGACCCCGTGACCTTTGAGCTACTGACCTTTGCCCCCGGTGACCTCTGACCTTTGGCTCTAGCTCATGACTTTTGGCCCCTATTTGTGACCTTTGACCTCTGGCCCCGTGACCTTTTACCCGCTGACCTGTGACCCTTGACCCCGTGACCTTTGAACTACTGACCTTTGACACCGGTGACCTCTGACCTTTGGCCCCAGTGACCTTTGACCCCGACCCCCCTGACCTTTGCTCTAGCTCATGGCTTGTGGCCCCTATTTGTGACCTTTGACCTCTGACCTCTGACCCCGTGACCTATGACCTCTGACCCCGTGACCTTTGAACTACTGGCCTTTGACCCCAGTGGCCTTTGACCTACTGAGCTCTGACCCCAGTGACCTTTGACCCCAGTGACCTCTGACCCATTGAACTTTGACCTACTGACCTCTGACCCTGTGGCCTTTGACCTCTGACCCAGTGGCCTCTGACCCCGGTGACCTTTGGCCTACTGTCCTCTGACCCCGTGACCTCTGCCCTTTAACCCCGTGGCCTTTGACCTTTGACCTACTGGCCCCTGACCCGGTACCTTTGATCTTCGACCCCGTGACCTTTGACCTTGAACCCGTGACCTTTTACCTTCGACCTTGAACCCGAGACCTTTGACAATTGCCCCCGTGGCCTTTGACCCCGTGACCTTTGACCCCGGTGACCTCTGACCCCGACCCCATGACCTTTGGCTCCAGCTCATGACTTTTGGCCCCTAGCTGTGACCTTTGACCTTTGATCCTGGACCCCGTGACCTTTGACTCGACCCCATGGCCTTTAACCCCGACCCGTGACCTTTGACCCTTTTAATCCGTGACCTTTGACCCCCGACACCGTGACCTCTGAGCCCGGTCCTGTGGCCTTTGACCTCCACTCCAGACCTTTGATCCCCTACCCGTGTACCTTTGACGCCGTGGCCTTTGACCCCGGGCCCGTGAGCCTTGACCCCCGGTTCTGTGACCTTTCACCTTGCCTGTCACCTTTGACCCCGTGACATTTGACCTTGACTCATGACCTTCGGACCCGTGACCTTTGACTTTTTTAATGCCCAACCCCATGACCTTTGACCTTTTTGACACCTGATCCAGTGACCTTTGACCTTTTTTTACCCTGCCTCTGGTGACCTTCGAACTTTGCCCCTTGGGCCTGGTGACCTGTGGCCTCTGAGGCCCACGACCTTTGACCTAGTTAAGCACAGCAGTACTGCAACGTTACAGTAGAAAATAGCTTCTGCCCCGGGGAGTAAATTTTTTATTTCTATACTCCCAGAGACTGAGCCATCTGCTACTGCTCTTTTGTTTTAAATTTAAGTTGTACAATAGCAACTTCAAAAGTTGCACTATAAAACGACTTCTGCTGTGGTATTAAATTTTTTTTTTTTTACTTAATTACACTCAGCGACAGTGCCATATTCTACTACTTTTTATTTTATATTTGCATTTAATTACAAAGTTTTACAAAGCATTTCCAAGTTTTACAGAGCATTTTCCAACGTATCAGTCTTTTCCACATTCCTCGCTGCCATTACGTCTGTCCCTGCACATCCAGAAGTTTTCCTCCCCGAGGCGATGTTACCTCCACGATCCCTGTTCCCAAGCTGAAAACGAGTGAGCTCCGCTCCTCTTCACACAGTCCACTTCCACACCTAGACAGAAAAATGAAAATTGAAAAATATCATTGCATCACAAACTACAAAGAGCACCCCAATATTTTACAAACACACCATGGAATAATACAGTTACACTCACGCACTTCACAACCCTGGCCTACTCAATGCTGGCCATCTAGTCCAACTCCCCCCACCCTTGGCCCGCAAAATCCTCAACTGTCTTCCAAAGACTATCCGCTGACCAACATAATGCCCTGCGCTAAGTGGCAATTACCACATTCCAGGGGAGCGCTCCACGGGAACGCCATTCCCAGCAGCCTTGAAAAAAAAAAATCGCCCTGCCTGCCAAAACCCCAGCCCGAACATTGGCGATGAACATCGCCTCACAGAGCGGCCGGGACCGGGGAAAAAAAAAAAACCCAGCCGGGGAAAAAAAAAAAAATCCCCTGACTGGGGGTTTTTTATTCTACTTGTATTTTTTTTTATTTTAATTCCCTCAAAAAAATCTCAACTGTACAACCTGAAAAGAAAAAACATTAAAAAGCTAAACCACTGTCCTGGTTTCAGCTGGGATAGAGTTAACTGTCTTCCTAGTAGCTGGTACAGTGCTATGTTTTGAGTTCAGTATGCGAAGAATGTTGATAACACTGATGTTTTCAGTTGTTGCTCAGTAGTGTTTAGACTAATGTCAAGGATTTTTCAGCTTCTCATGCCCAGCCAGTGAGAAAGCTGGAGGAGCACAAGAAGTTGGCACAGGACACAGCCAGGGCACCTGACCCAAACTGGCCAACGGTGTATTCCATACCATGGGACGTCCCATCCAGTATAGGAACGGGGAAGTGGGGGGGGGCAGGGATTCACCGCTCAGGGACTGGCTGGGTGTCGGTCGGCGGGTGGTGAGCAATTGCACTGCGCATCATTTGTATATTCCAATCCTTTCATTATTGCTGTTGTCATTTTATTAGTGTTATCATTATCATTATTAGCTGCTTCTTTTCTGTTCTATTAAACCGTTCTTATCTCAACCCACGGGTTTTGCTTCTTTTCCCGATTTTCTCCCCCATCCCACTGAGTGGGGGGGAGTGAGTGAGCGGCTGCGTGGTGTTTAGTTGCTGGCTGGGGTTAAACCACAACAACCACATAACCCTACAAGGTGACACACATTCACAACACACTACGCATTGACATCGCATGCACACCAGCCCTCACTCTCACCTCATCCATCCAACTGCCTGCCACCCTCAAGGGGCCATCGCCCCATGCCTGCGGCACCAGGGGCCTCAAAAATCGCCCTGCCTGCCAAAACCCCAGGCCGAGCCTGACCCCCATCCAAACATTGGCGATGAACATCGCCTCACAGAGCGGCCGGGACGGGGGGGGGGAATCCCCCAGCTGGGGTTTTTTTAATTCTAATTGTATTTTATTTTTTTCTAATTGCCTAACAAACATCTCTACCTCCAACCTGCAAAACACCACGAAAAAGCTAAACCACATAAGCCTGCAAGATTACACACGTTCACAACACACCACTCATTCAGATCACACGCACGCTAGCCCTCACGCTCAACTAACCCATCCCACCACCAACGGGCATCAAGAGGCCATCGCCCCTTACCCGCAGCCTCAAAAATCGCCCTGCCTGCAAAACCCCCGGCCCCAGCCCAACCTCCTTCTAAGCTCCCCACAAACTGCCCTTCCATTACAGCAACACTTCAACACACACCATCTGCACCACACAGATTTTCAACCTGATACTTAGCCTTCATAGTGGCGCATTTCACAGTCCAACCTCTGTAGGAGCCACATCGCCCAAACGCGAGGTTCCTTCAATCGCCTCGTGCCCCGTGATCACCTGCAAAACCAACACACAAAACTGTTGAATAGACACTTCACCCTCGGCATAAAAAAATCCTCCACAGCTCCAAACTCCTGCTTCCCACCTATTCCAAAACCAAACACCTCAGTGCCTTAACCATTTCTAGAACCTTACCACACAGTGTCCACATAAACAATATTAACACCCATGCCACTTACTGCCTTACTATATTCTACCTCACAATCCACTAGCAATCCACTCCACTACTGACATGCAATGACTGAAAAATCATTTCACCCTCAATGCTAACAATTAAGGCAAATCAAGATTTCACCCATAGACTCTTATTGCTGTTCCACCTACCCCTGACTCTACATCCCCGGGCAGAGCAGCTCCAAGCCAAACACACCCATGCACAAACACACACAACACTACCAAACAAGGTGATTCAAAGAGAGAGAAAACTCTCAGCAAGAAGAAGGACTCCCCGATGGGAGGTGCCATCCGGCAAGATGACCTACAGCATCCAAAGAAGCGAGGAGGCTCTACGACAGCCCCAAAGAAGAAGAGGCAAAAGTAACGGCCCCTTACAAGATGGTACTGTCAAAACCAAGATGACAGATGCATAAGAAGCCCGTCATCAAGACCTAGGAACATCAAGATGCAGGGAAGATCTCCCAGTCCAAGACGACACACGGCTAGGCAGCAGAGCTGCCAAAGCAGCCTGGAAGAGCGCTGCAGAGGAGAACCAGCTGGTACCTTCCAAAACCGATCCACGCTTTAGAGCTCCAAACACAACAAAAGAAGCACCCGATTGGCACCGGCCCGATGAGTACAGGCATTTGAGACCCTAGGGGTGGCGCCCGAAGCGCATGCCACGCTCCTCCGGCGCCAAGCGTGACAAGGACATCGAGACCCAAGGAAGGTCTAAGCACAGAAGACAGACTACGCAAACTACACACCACCGCGGACACAGGCCGGAACTGCCCTGCCCGGCACACGCAGGTCTCATGCTGAAAAGCAACCTGCTCCCTGCACCTGTGCAAAGGGGACTACTCCTGGACAGCCCTGCCCTCCTACGCTAACTTTAAAACCCCTCCCTGCAATTCCCAGCTTCATCCCTTCCTCCCAGCCTCTCCCCAGCCCTGGTCCCTCAACTTAGCTTTCAGAGGCCCGACGGTCTGAATCCATCCTCAACAGAAAACACTCGGGCTAACAGATATTCCTGCAGTCGCCAGGTGTAAAAGGAACTAGGCCTTAAGCCTTATTGTTTCTAAGACTATTCATATTAGACATATAACTAATGATTAGAAATTGTTTTAGATATGATTAATAGAACACAGGTGCTCATAAAACAATATGCATAAGCTGCTTATTTGTCCTATGTGTCACCCCCTCCACGGCTGGCTTGAAACCCAGTCAAGCTGAATCAACAGAAGAAGAATCATACATCTTAGACCTAAGACATGGGAGTAAGCAATTAACTTTAGAAGAAGATAAATTAATAGAATAGCCTGAGAGATTTTCAGAAATTCAAAGGCAATCTTTGATATGTAAGAAGGTAAGTGATTGTGGTGACCAAAGACCTTCTGCCTACAACCACTGACTTCAGAAGAATCAGGACACAAGAATTGATGAGACAAGATGATGAATGATAACAACATAGGAACAGAGATCAACTGGAAAATTACAAAGACTTTGGACTGGGACAATGGGTGGTAAAAAGGTATATAAGATTGGGAAATTTTTGGAAGGTTGCCATTTACTGCGGTGGTGGCCCAACTTCAAGTTGTTAATAAAGCAAACCTAGAGAAACCCAAATTTGAAAATTCTTTAACACCAGGTTCCTCTATCATCTGCAATAAAAAAAAATAAACAAAAAAGAGAAGGGAGTAAGCATCCCATCGGCCAACGCCAACTACTTCCACAGCTCCCCGCTCCTCAAAAGCGCCACCATGTTACACTTACTTGCTCATTCCAGAGTCGGACCCTGCAGCCGTCATCACTCATGGTACCACAGGTACCAAGAGACACCAAATTAGCATGGTGCTCGTGAAAAGCCACCGGCCCCATGCTCCTTCTCCCTAACCCACGGCTCACCTCAAACACTCATCCAATTCCAAAGGTGGCCCGCACACCACCTCCAAAACAAAAAGGTAAATGCTTAACCAAGTGGCTGCATAATACTTTGCTGTTCAACATTGACCCAGCTGACAACCACCTCACCTTCTCGGACCACTCATCAGCCTGCAGCTTCACCCCTCCGAGGCTGCGTGCACCACCTGCAAAACACAAACAAGGGATGCTTCTAACTTTGCCAACAATATGACCCCTCAAAGGAACCGTTGCTTCAACCCATTAGTCACAGCTCACCTTGCCCCAGTCACCTCTGGTAACGACAGCCTACTTCACTCATTGCTTCGCACCTTCAAAATATAAAAATAAAAACCCTATAAGCTAGTCAGAGCCACCAGCTGCATCTTCCCTCCAACTCCGCTTGCAGAGCAACCTCCTTACAGCACTCCGCTCCCCTCCCCTGTCACTCTGTGGCATGCTCTTGTCCCTCCGCATCTGGAAAAAAAAAAAACCAAGCTGTCGTGGTTTCAGCCCGGCTGGTAACAAAGGACCACGCAGCCGCTCGCTCACTCCTCCCGCCCCCCTCCGGTGGGATAGGGAGGAGACAGAGGAGAGAAAAGAAAAAAAACCTGGAACCTCGAGGGCTGAGATAAGGGCCGTTTACTGGGACAACACAAAAAAAAAAGTTACAACAACAACAACAACGGTACTAATGAAAGAATATACAAAAAGAGTGATGCACAGTGCAACTGCTCACCACCCGGAACCTGACGCTCCGCCACCGAAAGTCCCGACCCCTCCCCCCGGCCCGCTCCCCATTTATATACTGAGCATGATGTCACATGGTATGGAATAGCTCCTTGGCTAGTTCAGGTCGGCTGCCCCGGCTATGCCCCCCCACCTCCCAGGTTCCTGTAAAAATTAACTCTATCCCAGCTGAACCCAGGACATTATCCACCCCTTATTCTATACCATCTACATCATGCCCAGATCTTACATTTTCCAATCAACTACTATCACTTTCCTTGTCTTTTATATATATATGTATATGGACACCCCCCACACACACACACACACACAAATAGTATTCCCTTAGTCAATGGGCTATCCCTCCAACGTGTCCATCAATTTCATTTAGTCCATGACTTTGGGGCTCCATCTGTTGTAACAGCTCTTCAGGATAAGAGAGATGGTGTGAGGTGTTAGGTTGTTGTACGCTGCCTCTGGAACTTGTGGCTGGTACATTTGGTGCAACCCACACCCTTGGCCTGCAGGTCGAAGAGGCTGATCTTGAGGAAATTGCTGGGCACCAGTTCAAGTTCTATCACTGTTGTACTTGGCTCAGTTTCAAAGTCCATCCTTCAGTCATTTGGGTAATTCTTACAGTAACACCCTTGATATGGCTTATAGACACTATAGATACAATGACATACATTGGCAGGTTATTTAGCAGTTAAATATCATACAGCCTAATTCACTGGCTATTCTCTCCCAAAATCAAATCTCCCTGAGGTACACATTGAACTTCCCCATCCTTCTGCATCACCCACCAGGTGTACCCAGGTCCCTGAGCAAAAACAACCCCTTGGATGGGTTTGTCTCTGCTTGAGGGGGGATTAACCCAGACTGCCTTTCCTAACATACTTCTCATGCGCACTACAGGGACTTTATCCCCTTCTACAGTATGTGGAAATCTTGGTTGGGCAGGGCCAGCCCGATTGGCAGATCCTCTAGTATTAACTAACCAGGTGGCTTTTGTTAAATGTGTATCCCAATGTTTGAAAGTTCCACCCCCCATTGCTCTCAATGGAGTTTTCAGCAGTCCATTGTATCGTTCGATTTTTCCGGAGGCTGGTGCATGATAAGGGATGTGATATACCCACTCAATGCCATGCTCTTTGGCCCAGGCATCTATGAGGTTGTTTCAGAAGTGAGTCCCGTTGTCCGACTCGATTCTTTCTGGGGTGCCGTGTCGCCATAAAACTTTCTCTTCAAGGCCCAGGATAGTGTTCTGGGCAGTGGCGTGGGACACAGGACATGTTTCCAGCCATCCAGTGGTTGCTTCCACCATTGTAAGCACATGGCACTTGCCTTGGTGGGTTCGTGGGAGTGTGATATAGTCAATCGGCCAGGCCTCCCACTGTTTATATTTCAGCCATCGCCCTCCACACGACAGGGGTTTTAACAGCTTGGCTTGCTTAATTGCAGCACATGTTTCACATTCATGGATAACCTGCGCGATAGTGTCCATGGTCAAGTCCACCCCTCGATCACGAGCCCATCTATATGTTGCATCTCTTCCCTGATGGCCCGAGGTATCATGGGCCCACTGAGCCATAAATAGCTCACCCCTATGTTGCCAGTCCAGGTCCACCTGAGACACTTCAATCTTGGCGGCCTGATCTGCCTGCTGGTTGTTTTGATGTTCTTCAGTGGCCCGACTCTTGGGTACATGAGCATCTACGTGACGTACTTTTACCACTAGCTTCTCTATCCAAACAGCAATATCTTGCCACAGTGCGGCCGCCCAGATGGGTTTACCTCTGCGCTGCCAGTTGCTCTTCTTCCATTGCTGTAGCCACCCCCATAGGGCATTTGCCACCATCCATGAGTCAGTATAGAGATAGAGCACTGGCCACTTCTCTCTTTCAGCAATGTCTAACGCTAGCTGGATGGCTTTCACCTCTGCAAACTGACTCGATTCACCTTCTCCTTCAGCAGTTTCTGCGACTAGTCGTGTAGGACTCCATACAGCAGCCTTCCACCTCCGATGTTTTCCCACAATGCGACAGGACCCATCAGTGAACAGGGCATATTGCCTCTCATTTTCTGGCAGTTTATTATACAGCGGGGCCTCTTCAGCCCGTGTCACCTCCTCCTCTGGTGACATTCCAAAATCTTTGCCTTCTGGCCAGTCCGTGATCACTTCCACAATTCCTGGGCGACTGGGGTTTCCTATGCGAGCTCGTTGTGTGATCAGTGCAGCCCGCTTACTCCACGTGGCATCAGTTGCATGATGGGTAGAGGAGACTTTCCCTTTGAACATCCAGCCCAGCACTGGCAGTCGGGGTGCTAAGAGGAGCTGTGCTTCAGTACCAACCACTTCTGAGGCGGCTCGAACTCCTTCATATGCTGCCAATATCTCTTTTTCAGTTGGAGTATAGCGAGCCTCGGATCCTCTGTATCCCCGACTCCAAAACCCCAGGGGTCAGCCTCGGGTCTCCCCAGGTGCTTTCTGCCAGAGGCTCCAGGTAGGGCCATTCTCCCCAGCTGCACTATAGAGCACATTTTGAACATCTTGTCCTGCCCGGACTGGCCCAAGAGCTACTGCATGAACAATCTCCCGCTTAATTTGTTCAAAGGCTTGTCGTTGCTCAGGCCCCCATTTAAAATCATTCTTCTTCCGGGTCACTTGGTAGAGAGGACTTACAATTTGACTGTAATTTGGAATATGCATTCTCCAGAAACCCACAACACCTAAGAAAGCCTGTGTTTCCTTTTTATTAGTCAGTGGGGACATAGCTGCTATTTTGTTGATCACATCCATAGGGATGTGATGATGCCCGTCTTGCCATTTTACTCCTAAGAACTGGATCTCCTGTGCAGGTCCCTTGACCTTACTTTCTTTTATGGCAAAACCAGCCTTCAAAAGGATTTGGATTATTTTCTTCCCTTTCTCAAAAACTTCTGCCATGTTGCCCCATACAATGATGTCATCAATGTATTGCAGGTGTTCTGGAGCTTCACCTTTTTCCAGTGCAGCCTGGATCAGTCCATGGCAAATAGTGGGGCTGTGTTTCCACCCCTGGGGCAGTCGATTCCAGGTGTACTGGACGCCCCTCCAAGTGAAAGCAAACTGTGGCCTGCACTCCGCTGCCAAAGGAGTGGAGAAAAATGTATTAGCAATGTCAATTGTGGCATACCACTTAGCTGCCTTTGATTCCAGTTCATACTGAAGCTCTAACATATCTGGCACAGCAGCGCTCAGCGGTGGCGTGACTTCATTCAGCCCACGATAATCTACTGTTAGTCTCCATTCCCCACTAGATTTCCGCACGGGCCATATGGGACTATTAAAAGGTGAGTGAGTCTTGCTGATCACTCCTTGGCTCTCCAATTGGCAAATCAGCTTATGGATGGGGATCAGGGAGTCTCGGTTGGTGCGATATTGCCGCCGGTGCACCGTCGTGGTAGCAATTGGCACGTGTTGTTCTTCAACCTTCAGCAACCCCACAACCGAAGGGTCTTGAGAGAGACCAGGCAGGGTAGACAGCTGTTCAATCTCCTCCGTCTCCAATGCAGCTATACCAAAGGCCCAACGGTACCCTTTTGGGTCCTTGAAATACCCCCTCCTGAGATAATCTATACCAAGGATGCACAGGGCCTCTGGGCCAGTTGCAATGGGGTGTTTATGCCACTCATTCCCGGTTAGACTCATTTCAGCTTCCAATACGGTTAGCTCTTGGGATCCCCCTGTCACACCAGAGATACAGATGGGTTCTGCCCCTTTATAACTTGATGGCATTAGGGTGCATTGTGCACCAGTGTCTACTAGAGCCTTATATTCCTGTGGGTCGGACGTGCCAGGCCATCGAATCCACACTGTCCAGTAGACTCGGTTGTCCCTCTCCTCCACCTGGCTGGAGGCAGGGCCCCTCTAATCCTGGTTAGAATATCCGTTACTCACTTTTCGCACACGTGAATCAGAAGTCCCTTCAAGAGGATCAGAAATGGCATCAGCCCATCTACTGCATCTGGGGGACTGCTCACGGGAAACTGGAGCAGCAGCTTTCCAAGAAGAATCCTCTTTTCTGGTTGCTTTTTCTCGCAACTCCTGTACCCGTGCATCCAGGACTGAGGTAGGTTTTCCATCCCACTTCCTCATGTCCTCTCCATGGTCACGCAGGTAAAACCACAGGTTAGCCCGTCGTGTGTACTTTCTCTCTCCTCTCTCTTGGGCAGAGGAGTGCTTACTCCCAAAAGCTGCGATGCAGTCCTGTACAGGTGGGGAGGAGGACATATCCACTTTGAATTGCTGGAACTCTCGGGACAATTCCTCTACAGCCGAGACACAGGCCCGTAGGGAGGAAGAGAGACTTCCTTCGTATTGCCGGAGTTGGACAGCCAATTCATCCACCGTTTGTCCATTGCCTTCTTTCCAGGACATTACTACCAATGAGTTGGCATAGGTTGGTGGTGCACTTCGTAGAAACTTCCGCCACATCGGTTGTGTGCATTGGACTTCATCTGGATCTGTGGGTGACTGCGCATTTTCTGGATCATTATAAATCACCTCCAGCACAGCTAATTCCCTCAGGTACTGGATACCTCTCTCCATGGTGGTCCACTTGCCTTGGTGACATGTAACTTCATCCTTGAAGGGGTATCTTTCCTTTACAGCTAACAGAAGTCACCTCCAGAGGCTGAGGACTTGTGTTTTTCTCCCAATCGCCTTGTCGATGCCCCCTTCCCTAGACAGAGATCCCAACTGCTTGGCTTCCTTACCCTCTAATTCCACACTACTAGCCCCATTATCCCAGCATCGGAGCAGCCAGGTAACAATGTGCTCACCTGGGTGGCGGCTAAAATCTTTTCGCATGTCACACAACTCACTCAGGGATAGAGATCGGGTAATTATTTCAGGTTCTGCCTCTTCCTCCTGTTCTCGCGATGACCCTGGTTCACCTTCATCTCTCACTAAGCAAACTGATTTCTGTGTGTGTTTCTTTTTCTGTACAGGGGCAACTGATACTGGCACAGGTTGGTTCTCTGGTTTAGCTGCAGTATCTGTGGCCGGGGTAGGGGTAGCCACACTGCCTGTTGCCGGGGTAGGGGTAGCCACACTGCCTGTTGCCGGGGTAGGGGTAGCCACACTGCCTGTTGCCGGGGTAGGGGTAGCCACACTGCCTGTTGTCCTGTTTTTCATCTTTTCCCCCTTTTCCCCCTGAGGGTGCTGCCTAATATCAAGCAGTGTTTGGTAGATACTGGCCAGGGCCCAGCACAGTGCAGCGAGTTGTACGTCTTTGGAATAGCCACAGCATTTTTCTTTCAAATAATCTACCACTTCATAAGGGTTCTGTAGTTGTTCGGGAGTGAACTTCCAAGCCACTGGAGGTGAGAAGTTCTCTAGATACCTGCCCATATCCTCCCACATGCCGTGCCACCCATGAATATCCAGCTGTGGGGCAGATCTCTGGGTGGTACTCTTAAAGAGCCTTTCTGTAGCCCTAAACAAGACCTGAAACATATTCAGGAGGCATAGCACTAACAGCACGCTGGCTTGCACATCCCAAGGATATTCAAAATTCTCAAAAGCTGTTGTAATTAGTCGGAAGGAGAGAAGGGAGGCGAACGGACAGGGGGAAGTATCCCCCCCTAACTTCCCCATGGAGTGAGTGTAATTACCAATAAAATCTGATAGAAGGTGCCCGAAGTATGGAAATGATATCACTGCCTCATACAGATACCAGCTTAACCTCATGACCAGTGATGTAATCATTTCACAAGTCGACATTGCCCAGTACAGCAATAATCCCAATCACTCTTCCAGAGGTGAGAAACGTGACTACAGGCAATACATAGAGCACATAAGAACTTACAAAACGCCACCATGTAAACAAATGAATCAACATTGTGACTAACATCTATTTATCTAATATAAGAAATGCGTATGAAAAATTTGTTTCAACACGCTCTGGCCAGATCTGTCGTTATCTCAACCCTTCGAGCCCCATGTTGGGCGCCAAAAAGGACTGTCGTGGTTTCAGCCCGGCCGGTAACAAAGGACCACGCAGCCGCTCCCTCACTCCTCCCGCCCCCCTCCGGTGGGATAGGGAGGAGACGGAGGAGAGAAAAGAAAAAAACCTGGAACCTCAAGGGTTGAGATAAGGGCAGTTTACTGGGACAACACAAAAAAAAAAGTTACAACAACAACAACAACGGTACTAATGAAAGAATATACAAAAAGAGTGATGCACAGTGCAACTGCTCACCACCCGGAACCCGACGCTCCGCCACCGAAAGTCCCGACCCCTCCCCCCGGCCCGCTCCCCATTTATATACTGAGCATGATGTCACATGGTATGGAATAGCTCCTTGGCTAGTTCAGGTCGGCTGCCCCAGCTATGCCCCCCCACCTCCCAGGTTCCTGTAAAAATTAACTCTATCCCAGCTGAACCCAGGACACAAACATATTGAACAAGTCACCTGGATGCAGAGCAAGAGCTTAACAACTCCAGAGGTCTTGATTCCATCTACAAAGACCATCTGGAGTCCAACTACAGCCTGCCATTAAAAAAAAAAAAAAAAGGGCCAAACTTTAAGCCTATCACATGCAAGCCTTAACACCTTAGAGACTCAAATCTGCTTCACTACCCCTCAACAGCCCCTGCCACACAGCTCGAGTCACCTCTGTTAAACACTATCAGCACAGCTGTCCACACAGCACACCAATGGCTACTCGAGCCAACATGGCTGTACAACCCTCGTCTAAACGGTCTAGGCATATCAACATTTCACCCGTAGACTCTTATTGCTGTTCCACCTACTCCTGACTCTACATCCCCAGGCAGAGCAGCTCCAAGCCAAACACACCCATGCACAGACCAACACAACACAGAACACTACCAACAAGGCGATTCAAAGAGAGACAAAACTCTCAGCAAGAAGAATGACTCCTGAACAGGAGGCACCATCCGGCAAGACGACCTACGGGTCCCAAAACCGTGAGGCAAGGAGGCTTACAGCAGCCCCCAAGAAGAGGAGTCAAAAGTAACGGCCCACTACAAGATGGTACTGTCAAAAGTGAGATGACAGATTCACAAGGAGCCTGGCGTCAAGACCTAAGAACATAAGGATGCAGGGAAGAAGTCCCAGTCCGAGAAAACAGACAGCTAGAGAGCAGAGCTGCTGATGCAGCCCGGAAGAACGCCACAAAAGACCAACCAGAACCTGCCCAGACCGAGCCGTGTTTTAGAGCTCCCAACACTAGAAAAGAAGCACCCAATTAGCATCGTGCCAACAAGTACGGGCATTGGAGACCCTAGGGACAGTGCCAGAAGCACGTGCCACACTCCCAGAGCGCAAAGCGTGACGAGGACATCAAGACCTGAGGAAGGTCTGAGGGACAGAAAACAGACTACACAAACTACACACCACCACAGATACAGGCTGGAACTGCCCTGCCTGGCACACGCTGGTCTCATGCTGAAAAGCAACCCGCTCCCTGCGCCTGTGCAAAGGGGACTGCTCCTGGACAGCCCTGGCCTCCTGCACTAACTTTAAAACCCCTCGTCCCTGCAATGCCCAACTCAGTCCCTTCCTCCCAGCCTCTCCCCAGCCCTGGTCCCTCAACTTAGCTTTCAGAGGGCCATGGGTCTCAATCCATCCTCCACAAAAACCACACAGGCTAACTGGGATGTTCCTGCAGTCACCAGGTTCCTCTTCGTTATCTGCAAGAAAACAAAAGCATAAACCAACAAAACCAGAAAAGGCAGTAAGCATGCCATCAGCCAACACTAACTATTTTCCCAACTCCCCACTTAATCACAAGCACCACCATGTTACTCTTACCCACCCGTTCCAGAGTCGGACCCTGCGGCCATTGTCGCTTGTGGTACTGAAGATACCAGGAGGCACAAAATTAGCATGGCACTCATGGGAAGTCACCGGTCCCATGCTCCTCCTTGCCCATCCACAGCTCGCCTCAAACACTCATCCAATTCCAAAGGTGGCCCACACAGCGCCTCCAAAACAAAAGGTAAATGCTTAACTGAGCAGCCACATAATACTTTGCTATTCAACACCAACCCGGCCGACAACCGCCTCACCTTCTCGGACCGCTCACCAGCATGCAGCTTTGCAGGAGACCTTATAGCAGACTTCACAGCACATAAAGGGTGCCTGTAAGAAACCTGCAGAGGGACTTTTTACAAGGGTGTACAGCAATAGGACAAGGCGGTAATGGCTTTAGTCCTAAAGAGGGTACATTTAGTTTAGGTGTTAGGAAGAAGTTTCTCACTATGGGTGGCAAGGCACTGGAACGGGTTGCCCAGAGAACCTGCGGATGCCCCCTCCCTGGAAGCATTCAAGGCCAGGTCAGATGGGGCTTTGAGCAACCTGGTCTCACAGAAGGTGTCCCTACCCGGGGGGGGGGGGGGGGGGGGGGGTTGGAACTAGAGGATCTTTATGGTCCCTTCCAACCCAAACCATTCTATGATTCTATGATATTCAAATCCAACTGCAAAACTCATCTGAGAAAGGCTGGTGAACCCTCCTCCCTTTCCCCATCAGTCCCAAAACTTTAGAAACCCCTTCTCTTCTCCTCAACTGTCAGGAAAGGAACCCCACTGCTTCCTGACACCTCCTGCCCTGTATCTGCACCCCTGAACCCCCTTCAGTGGCTACTCCTCAGGAGACGCTCTTCTGAGCCACATCCCAAATACTGGGGGCACCTCCTAACCTACAACTTCCCAGAGACTCTGAGCTCTACTACATGCCCACAAAATAAAGTCAAGTCCCAAGGCTTGTAATCTACGAGGGGCCTGCCACAAGCTGCAAAGTTCTAGGGACAACATGGCATTCTGTGGGCAATGAGGAAAGGTGACGAGGCATCCCAGAGCCTGAAAGGCGCTGTGCCTCACGGCTCTGCTGCTTTCTTGAGAAATACTAAAACTCCATATACAGATGCATACAAGATGCTCACCCTAACCCCTGCTAAACAATGTTACCATCGGTCCCATTAAGAGAGATAACATCAGCAACTTACACAGCATACAGCAAAACTGGTGAAAAACAACAAGGTTCCATTTTCAATAAAGTCAGGAATTCCAGGAAAACACAATGCATTGAGAATTAAAAAAAAAACAACCCACCAATGCATACTATTAAACCAGCTTTCCACCCCTGATCACTCAAAACAAAATTACTGACCTCGGGGGAAAAAAAAAAAGCTGCATACAAGTGTTACTTTCTACTACACATGCTGCTGAACCTTGACTGGTCCTGAAGCTCTTGCTTAGACACCTCTGCTTCCCTAAATGTCAAAAAAACCTCTTCCCAAAGGGCTGAGCCAGCTCAAAAGCTGCAAAGGACTCAAGGAAGAGCTGAGCACCAACACCAGAAAAACCCAGGAGCACAATAAGCTCCCTCAGCAGAGGCTGTGGCTCAAATAACCCATGGCCATGCCCACCACCCTTCCCACAATCACCTGGAAAAGGGGAATGGGCAAACTACCACAAGGGATAACAGCAGACACAGGAGCAGCTGTGAGTTCTCACCTGCCTCCAATTTACAGCAAGCAAAGCCCTGAACAGAGAAAGCAACCCTTACTGGAGATGACAATACCTGCTCTTGTACTACAGCTACACCTATCTGTCATGGTTTAACCCCAGCCAGCAACTAAACACCACGCAGCCGCTCGCTCACTCCCCCCCACCCAGTGGGATGGGGGAGAAAATCGGGAAAAGAAGCAAAACCCGTGGGTTGAGATAAGAACGGTTTAATAGAACAGAAAAGAAGCAGCTAATAATGATAATGATAACACTAATAAAATGACAACAGCAATAATGAAAGGATTGGAATGTACAAATGATGCGCAGTGCAATTGCTCACCACCCGCCGACCGACACCCAGCCAGTCCCCCGAGCGGCGAATCCCTGCCCCCACTTCCCCATTCCTATACTGGATGGGACGTCCCATGGTATGGAATACCCCGTTGGCCAGTTTGGGTCAGGTGCCCTGGCTGTGTCCTGTGCCAGCTTCTTGTGCCCCTCCAGCTTTCTCGCTGGCTGGGCACGAGAAGCTGAAAAATCCTTGACATTAGTCTAAACACTACTGAGCAACAACTGAAGACATCAGTGTTATCAACATTCTTCGCATACTGAACTCAAAACATAGCACTGTACCAGCTGCTAGGAAGACAGTTAACTCTATCCCAGCTGAAACCAGGACAGTATCACATCAGCAACATGACTGCATAGGGAATTAAACCTAATTCTTCTGGGGCATAGATAGAAAAAGGTACATGTCCTACTAAGCTATGTAAGGAGCTAGCACATTAAATGCAATAACAATGTTGTTATCAAAATTGATGTGCTTTAGTTTCATATAAAAAAAAACCAAAATGCTCTGGGGTTACACTTCATTTCTAGCAAGACCACGCATACCACAACTTCTACCAGAACTACCTTCTGGATAGGAATGAATGACAAAGCAGAATTAGATCCCTTAAGAATCCCTTCTCAAAAATATCTCTGGTTGCAAAATAAGTTATTTACTGTGAATCACCAATGATTCAGACTGACCCCGACTGTGTCTCCAACTGACTCCCTTAACAGACGTACAACAGTCCCAGAGGACAAAAGAAACTGAAAAAACACAGAACTACAGGGGTACGGGGGGGGGGGGGGGGGGGGGCAGCAGCCATGCCCCCCACAAACTCAGGGGGGAACACCTCCCAGGGCAGGGCAGGGAACACCACGTTAAATGACAGGAAAGAATTAAAAACTAAGAATAGGGCTGTTGATAAACATGGTCATGGAAAGAAAATTTAAAAAGCAATGAGGTACAGGACAGACAGGAAAACATGGGACACCAAAACCAATAGAAGTAGACATACAAGCAAAGTTTTAAAAGCCAAGGGATTAAGAGATTAAAAGATTAAAACGTAGGGACAGTGAACTAGAACAGAGACACAGAAATAAAATTTTCAAAAAAGTAGCACTGAGGAAGGACAAGAAATAATTAGAAAAAGACAGAAAAGGGGGGAAAAGTAGACATAGAACATTTTAAAAGCAATGGGGTTAGGGCAATAAAGGGGAAAATTCATAAATATGGACAGCAAACTATAATGGAGATATAGAAAGAAAATTTTAAAAGTGATAGCACTAACAAAAGACAAGAAATCATTAGAAGGAAACACAGTAAAATAAAGACAGCAAATGGGATAAAAGAAAATTTTAACAGCAACGGGGGTTAAGGAAATAAGGAGACATTAAGAAATAGCAACAGCAAACTAATACAGACATAGAAAAAACTTTTAAAAGCAGCAGGGTACAAGACAGGAAAAAATAAAAAGTAGAGAGAGCAAACTGGATAAAAGTTGACAGAAAGAAAATTTCAGAAGCAATGGCATTAGGGAAAGATTAAAAAAAAGTAAAGAAAAGGATTCAAGGAGAAAGAGAGGAGAATGGAAAGAAAATTTTAAAAGCTGCAGCGTAAGGGACCAACAGGAAAGAATTTTAAAAGGATAGGGAGCTTGATAAAAGGAGAAATGAAAATTTCAGGAGTAAGTAGAGAGACAAAACAAAGAATAGGGGCAACAAACTAAATCAACAGAGACATCAAAAGAAAATGTAAAAGCAACAGCATAGAAGAACAGAGAGGAAAAATTAAAAAGTAGGAAGAGCAAACTGGATAAAAGTTGACAGTATGGAAACTTTAAAAGCAACAGCACTGAGAACAGGGAGGAAAAAAAAAATAAGAAACAGGCTCAGCTAACTAAATAAATGAAGACATGGAAACAAAATTTAAGAAGTGATGAAGTAGATGACAGGCAGGAAGAAATAAAAAACACAGAGTGATATATGGTAGTTGATATATATTCCAGATGTCAATTATATTTTGTAGTTTGTAAGCAATAAGTAGGTATAAGCAGAATATATGGTTTCCTTTAATGAGATAAGACATCCTGCAACTCCAAGTAATTAAAGGATGTGTAGATAGATTTGTGAGAACACAGGAAAACAGACATATGGACTCAAGGACGAGAGAAACTAAGAATGCAAGTAAGATAAGGGGTGGTTTGTTGGCATGAGAACAGCACTTTTGGAGGTCAAAGATTATTTGGCATGAAAGATATAAGAAGAACAAAGGAAAAACAGAAGTTTAATATCAAAAATATTGAAAAGGGTAAAGAACAGTTAAGCAAGGAAGAGGATAATAAGACCCCCAAAGAACACCCGACGACCACCCAAGGCAACAACTGCGACTGCGCGAAGGGCATTTGCATATGTTAATTATTTCTCGGAAATGTAATGAATACGTATAAGGTTTCTGGGAAATATGATGAATATTTATATCACACATGTATTTAAACTTCACTAACGAGCTTTACAGTGTACACAATAAGTGGAGCGATCCCCCATGTACCCAGCGCTGAAATAAACATGCCTGCTTTATAACTCACTCTGAGTTGTAAAGTTTGTTCTGCGCGTCAAGAGAGGCAACTGGATAAATGTAGACAGACAGAGAAAATTCAGAAAGCAAGGGGGCACTGGCCATACGGGTAAGAAGTTAAATATCAGGAGAGGGAGCCAGACAGACAGCCCCAGAGAAAGCACATTGGAAGAGCAGTGGGGCGCAGAGCAGAGGGAGTCACTGAAAACAGACACAGGTTGCTGGGCAGAGGGAGACCTAGAAATGCAATTTTCACAAGCAACAGGGAAGAAGGCAGCGTGGGGAGAATGCGATGACAGCGAGTGCGGAGCCAGAAAGGGGGAGACACAGAAAGGAAATGTAGAAGGTGACGGGGTACAGGGCAGCATTGGCAAGAGAGCTAAAAGCTTCGGGGAGCAGGACAGCCCAAAAGGGAGATGGAGGCAGGGACGGGCAGAGATCTGGAGAAGCACGGCAGCAACGGGCCCGGACGCGCAACTCACCACAGCTCCTGGTGTCAGCAGGAGACCCTCACCGCCCTGAGACTCCTCTCTCTGCCTCTGCCCCTTCCTCCTCCCCAGCGCCGGTTGTCTGACCCTCGCCTGCCCAGGAGCAGGCAGCGGGTGCCTCCATACTCCTCCCCCAGGAGGCTTCCCACAGGAGCTCCCTCTGGAACAGGAACGTCACCAGCCGCACCTAGAGCTGCCCCAGCCCATCCCCACCCCCAGCCTTTTAAACCACCAGCCCAGCCCCATCATCACCTCACGGGCCCCACCTGGGCTGCCCCAGCCCACCCCACAGCCTCCAGCTGTGGGGAGCTGGGGCCGGGGCCATGGCCCTGGCCCCGGCCCTACAGCTCCTCACCCCCCCAGACCCTGCCCAGGGACTGCAGACCCATCCAGGGGCACAGAGGGACAGAGAAATGTTTATTCATCCCGGCAGCGCAGCCAGCGGCTCAAGGCGCAGTGCCCCAGGGCAGCAGGACGGAGGGAGGGAGGAGGGATGCAGAAGAGGTGGGGGAAGGAGCCGGAACGGGGTAAAATTAAACATAGGAAAAAAATTTTAAAATACAGGTATGGTGCCAGATAGAGGCAATGCAGGAAGAACGTCAATGGTGACAGGGTACAGGGCAGCGTTGGCAGAAGAGTAAAAGGTTTGGGGAACTGGACAGATAGATGGGCAGGCAGAGAGGGAAAGGGAGGCAAGGAGACACCTGGAGACCTTCTGCAGACCTGCTGCAGTCACCGACCCCGCACATGCACTGTACGGCGCGGCTGTGAGAACCAGCCCAACTCCAGCCCAGCCAAAGCCAGGACCGCTGCAGCCCGCGCCCCACCGCAGCAGCGTCCTGCTTGGTCCCACCCTGTGCCACGCCACCAGCCACCACCTCCTGCCCGTCCTGCAACAGCTGCGCAGCTGTTGGTCCCTTCGGCTGCAGAAAGCGTCTTTCCAACATCCATAAATCGTCCATCAAACATCGACCGTGGTCAGCCAGCCCGTGGTTCAGGCCCTACCCATTGTGGTGGTCACCCAGGACAAGAGAGGCAACGTGGGGCCACTCAGGCCAGCTCCGGTGGGGGCATGGCAGCAAGTCCACAGCTTCCTGCAGCTCCTCCTCCTCCGGCAGCGTGGGTGGCTCCTGCAACGGCGCGTCCTACCACGGGTGGAAGTGTGGGTTGTGGCACCTTCGAGGCATCTCCACTGCCATGTCCATGCAGCATCATGGCACCAGGCCGTGGAGTTTGACATTGCAGCAAACTCCTCCCCTGGCCTCTTCTCATGGGGGGGAGTTGTCCACAGGCCACCGGCCCATCAGGGTGTCCCTACCCTGGTGACCCCCCACGTGACACCCCCCCACGATGGCAGCAGCGGCGGTGGTTTGGGGATGGCGCTTCAAGTGGTTGCTGGAGCTGGGGCACGGTGAAGCCCGGGGCGGGGGGGGGGGGGGGCGGTTTGGAGGGGATTTGGGGCATCGCCCATCCCCCCATGGCTGCCCTGCGTACCTGCGGTGCTCCCCTGCCAGGAGTGCTGCTCCGTGGCCATCAGTCCGCGCGCATCCCCCAACAGTCAGCCCCACGTCAGTCGTCCCCAAAGTCCCCCGAGAGTCATCCCTATGACAGTTGCCCCACGTCAGTCACCCAACAGCCACCCCTGTATCAGCTGCCCCTGCATCAGCCACCCCCATACATTCATCCCCATGCTGGTCACCCCCACGTGTCCCCCAACAGCCACCCACCGCTTCCCATGTCACCCCATCCCCCACGGTGCCGAGTGTTTGGCGTGCAGGTGATGGTGACACCCTGTCCCCCCCCTCCAACCCCGTCCCCCCGCAGCACTGAGGGTGCTGGAGCCCTGGGGTGCTGCAGGGGCTGCTGTTCCTGGGGGGGGCTGGGGCTGGCCCATGGGGCTGCTGCCCCCCCCACCCCCCCAACTGCCTGCCCTTCCTCACCACCCCCAAGAATGCCCAAATGCCGGGGTCCCCCCCGCTCACCCCCTCTCTCTGAGCCCACCGGGGAGGGGGCCCAATCCTGTGACCCGCAGCAGTGCCCCTCATCTATAAAGGCTCTGGCAGGCCGGTGGCAGCTTTTTGGGGGGAATCCAGGGGGTTTTGGGACTCGGCCCAAGGAGGTGCCAGCGCAGGGTGGAATGGAAATCGTTTATTGGTGACGTGCGCTGGGAGCACCAGGGCCCTACTGGGAGCGCTGGGACCCATACTGGGACCACTGTGATTGCACTGGAGGTGCACTGGGAGCCTTGGGGCCTGTACTAGGATTGTACTCAGACAGCTGCAGCCCAAGCTGGCATTGTAGTGGGAGCACTGGGCCCGTACTGGGAACACTGGAGCTCCTAATGGGAACATTGGGGCTCATACTAGAATCTTCCTTTAACTGTAGCTCAGGCTGGCATCATACTGGGGGCACTGCTGCTACACTGGGAGCGCTGGGGTCCATACTGGGATCAGACTCAGACAGCTGCGGCTCAGGCTGGCATCATACTGGGAGCACCGGGCCCATACTGGGATCATGCTTGAAGAGCTGCGGCTCAGGCTGGCATCGTACTGGGAGTGCTGGGACCATACTGGGACAGTGGTGGGCGGTGCTGGGCCGTACTGGTGCGCTCAGGGGCCAGGGGGGTCCCCGTTGCCCCCCCGCACCAGCAGCACCGGCCCCAGCCCCTCTGTCAGCACCTCCAGGAATTCCAGGTCTGAGCCACATCAAGGGCCTGACCCACAAGTGCCTCCACTGCCCCCTAACTGCCCCCCAATTCCCTCCAGCTGCCCCCCAACAGCCCCCCTGTCTCCCAGCCACCCCATAACTGCCCTCCATTCCCCTCCACCTGCCCCCAATTCTGCCCAACTGACATGTAAGTTCCCCCCACTCACCCCCTAATTCCCCCCACTGACCCATTTTGCCCCAGTTTTCCCCATGTTTGGCCCATTTTCACTGTTTTGCCCCATTCTGCCCAGTTTTGTCCCATTTCTCCCATTTCTGTCCTGGTTTTACCCCAACTTACCTGGTTCTGTGGTTTTGCCTAGTTTTCAGAGACTCTTGTGTTTTGCCCTTTTGGCCTCAGTTTGCCCATTTTGCCTTTCTTGCCCTGGTTTTGTGTCCCACTTTACCCAGATCCCCCATTTTTCTCTTTTTGCCCCCTTTTTTGCTCCTCTCTTCTCCCCATTTTGCCATTTTCCTCCCAATGTTGCCCCAATTTCCACTGTTTGTGCCCCATCCTCCACTCTTCCCTTGCTTCCTGTTTCTGGTTTGCCCTTTTTTCCTCATTTTCCCCCATTTTTTGCCCCATTTTCATCATGTCTTCCTGTTCCCCTATGTGCTGTTTCTCCCCATTTTCCCTATTTCCCCACTTTTCCCCCATTTCCCCACTTTGCCCTGTTCCCCCTGTTTTTCCCTTTTTTCCCCATTTTTCCACATTTTCCTTTTCCCCCATTTCTCCTGTCTCTCCATTTTTCCCCATTTGACCCATTCTTTCCCATTTTTTCCCCATATCCCCCATTTCTCCTCCGTTTTTTCCTTGGTTTTCTCCATTTCTCCCCAGTTTCCCCATTTTTCCCCCATTTCCCCAATCTTCCCATTTCTCCCCAGTTTCCCCATCTTTGCCCCATTTTCCCCTGGGTGTGCGTGTGTCCCCCCTTTTCTCTTTTTTTCCCATGTTTTTTCCCATTTCCTCCCCCTCCCCCACAGGATACCGTTGTCGGGGGGCAGCGGGGCAGGCAGGTGCAGCAGCACCAGCCGGGCACCCCCCAAGCACCGCCTCGGTCAGCCGCTCTGCCACGTGCATGCGCCACACGTTTCCCCCTCCCCAGCAACCACCAGTGCACACCAGTATGCACCAGTGCCCCCCCAACATCCCACCCTGCCTCCCAGCACTGCCCCCCACCTCCCAATACAGCCCACAGCCCCAAATCCCTCCCTCCTAGTATAAACCAGTGCCTCCCAGTGAGTCCCAGTATGGCCCAGACCCTCCCCATGACTTCCAGCATGGCCCACAGCCTCACACCAGTATGGTCCAGTGCCCTCCCCATGACTCCCAGTATGATCCACAGCCCCCCAGTGCCTCCCAGTATGGCCCAGAGCACCATCCCAGTGACTCCCAGTGCCGCCCAGTCCCCTCAGTGGCACTCACAGGCTGGGGCCCCAGTGGGGGGGTGCCTTCCTCCTCCTCCCCCACACTGGGGGCCTGTGACAGGGTGGGGCCTCCTTGTGACATCATTGGCAGTCCCATATGATGTCACACCTCATGAGATCACCCCTGCTGTGGCATGTCATCGTGTGTCACCACGTATCGTGTCCCGCCTCCCCACCAGGTGTCTAAACCTGGGGCACCGGGCCCCAGGTGCCCGCCCCCTCCCCAGGTGTGATGTCATGCAATGTTGTGTGATGTCACGCCCCATGACATCACCCCTGCTGCAGTGTGTCATCCTGTGTCGCCGTGTGTCCTCTGTGTGTGTCCCTGGGGCTGGGGCCATTTGGCAGCTCTGGGTCCCCACCTCTCCCAGGTGTGATGTCACGTGATGTCGTGTGACGTCACCTGTGCCTGCCGCATCTGGCGCAGCATCTGGGAGCGCTGCTCCATCATCAGTGTCTGCTCGTAGGTGTACGCCGAGACGTCGCTGTTGTGCTGCGGGAGGGGACCCAGGTGTTTTGTGGGGAACCCAGGCATCCAGGATAGGGGACCCAGGCGTCCGGGTCTCACCAGCTCGACGACACGGGTCTGGGCGGGCAGCCCCCTCCGGCAGGCGACGGCCCCCAGCAGCCGCCGCGGACGCAGGCTGCTGTCCTCCGGCAGCACCGCTGTGAACAGCTGCACCCAGCACCCCCGCCAGGCCTGGGGTGCCCCACGGACGGCCTCAGCAGGGGCGACCCGTGGTGCCCCAGTGACCCATAGCGCGCGTCCCACAGCGACCCGGAGCCCCCCCCAGCACCCGTCCCACTGCACCCTGGAGTCCCCCCAGCCCCCCCAGCACCCATTGCTCCCAATGGCACCCACCCGACTCACAGCACCCTCAGCACCCACCCCTGCCCCCAGTACCCCATAACCCCCCCCCTCCTGCCCTGTAGTACCATAGCCCCCCAGCACCCACACTGGCCGCTCAGCACCCCATAGGCCCTCCCCAGCCCCACGTACGGGGCGCTGTCGCAGCAGCAGGGGCAAGAGGGTGAGCAGGCGCCCGTCGCCCACCACCCACCGGACGTCCAGGGTGCCCCCACCCGCTGAGGCCCCTTGGCCACCAGCAGTGCCCGGCCCCTGCCACCAGCAGCAGCTCTGGGGGGACAGTGGCGGGGGGCTGGGGGGCACAGGTCCCCGTGGCCCCACTGCTGGGGTGGAGGTGCCAGTCCCCCAGGACCCCCAGGTCCCCTGTCCGCGTCCCACCTTGTCCTCCTGCGTCCCCTCATGTCCATGTGCCCCCCATCCCCCCCTGCCCCCACCTCCCCCGAGTCCCCCTGTCCTTCCATCTCCCCCCTGTTCTCCAGTGTCCCCGCCGCGTCCCCTCACATCCCCTCCTGCCCCCATGCCCCCTTGTCCCGTCCTGCCCCCCATGTCGCTCATCCCCTCCTGCGCCCCACGTCCGTCCCCCCCACCGTGCCCCCGCACCGACGACTCCGCGGGCAGCGGCGGGGTCCTGCCGCCGGCGCCAGCCCACGGCAGCGGCGCTGGGCCGCCGGGCCCCCGGGCCGCAGCCCTGCACCAGCGCCGCCAGCCCCGGCCCCTGGGGGGTCGCGGCCGGGGGCGCCTCCCCGCAGGGAGCGTCCGGGACGGGCGGGAGCGTCGTCGGCCCGTCGCCGACAGGCCGCTCCGGGCGGCGGGGAGCCCGCCGGAGCCCCGGCGCTGCCGGTCCGCCCTCCGGCCCCGGCCCCGGCCCGGCCTCCGCGAGGGCGTTTCTCGGCGGCTCGGGGCCTCCCGCGCCGGTACCCGCGGCGGCCGCTGCTGCCGCGGCCGCTTCTGCCTGCGGGCCCGGGCCCGGGCCCGGGGCGGCGCTCGGTGGGTGTCGCGCGGGGCGGCGGCAGATGGCGGCGGGGGGGGCCGCTCCCGTTGGCGTAGCGGAGCTTCTCGCCCGTGGAAGCCGCGATCGCCGTCTCGGCGCCGCGGCTGCCGCCGCCCGAGCGGTCAGGGCTCCCGGCCGCCGCAGCCGCCGCCGCCGCCGGCGCTGGGCAGGCCGCGGGCTCCGCCGCCTCGCCGCGCCAGGGCCGTCCGCCCCGCCGGAGCGGCCGGGCTGAACGGCGTGCCGCCGGCGAAGGCGGCGGGTGAGCGCCCGGCCCCGGCCCCGGCCCAGGGCGGGGGGGGGGGGGGCGAGGCGGGAGGAGAGGGCCGGGGCCGCTCCGGGCACGGTGTGGCCTGAGGAGCCGGGAGCCGAGCGAGCAGCGCCGTAACCGCCGCGGCGGCGGCAGCGGGGTGTCCCGGCAGGCGGGTGCCCCCGGTGCGCGGTGTGCTGCTGCTCCGGGCCGGCAGATCTCTGTCGTGCTGCTGCTGCTGCTGCTCGGGCATCCCTGCTGTCCCCGCGTCCGGCGGAGGCACTAGCCGTGCCCGCTCAGCGGTCTAAACGTTTTTAAAACGCAGCGTGACCGTGCGCTGAATCGGCACTGGGCTTGCTTTTATTTCAGCTCCGCTTGGAAGGAATCGATACCTGGCGGGGGGGGAGGTTTAACTGTCGCTTCACTACTAAGTGGGATTAGCTAGCGCCTGTGATCTATTTTTCTTTTTAATAGTAACTAGAGTTGTTTCTCTACAGGTGTTAATCCCAGTTGGTGCTCTGTTATTTTGTATTTTGCTGCTTGTAATTTTAAAAGTGGGGAGTAATTACTGTCTGCCATGTTTTGCATAATAGCTAGAGTCTAGGCGTTATTTGCTCATAAAGACGGCTCTCGTTACTGTTACTGAAGGTTTTATTCCAGATACTATTATTTACTCCAGTAAACAGTAAGTAGTAAAAATTAAAATAACAGAAACCAGGGACGTTGGAAATCCCGGGAGAAACAACAGGAACACCTCGGTTGGACAAGCGCTTCGGTCCAGCTCGGTCGCTCCAGGATTTCACGCTTCAGCTCCACCAGCCCTTTTTTCTGGGAACCCCAAATTCCCGGGGGAACGAACGTGCCTGCGGCAGATACACTGCAGCATCAAACCGCTGGCCGCGACACCACCACTGGCCGCCCCCAACCGTCACCGCTGCGCCGGCAGGAGCCCGAGCGGCTGCCAGTCCCTCGGCCAGTGGCACGTCCAACAAAACCCCCGACGCCGCCAGGACCGCGGGGACACGGCAGAGACAAAGACGAGCTGCGGCGAGGGTGGACACCGCAGCAGGTATGATGCATAACGCTGCAACACCGCACCAGGTCACACACACGCAGCACTGAGGATTTTATTCTGCGTGAGACGCATCTTAGCACCTTCACAACTCTCTCTTCACGGCACCATCACCTCCTCCATTGGGATTCCCGGGTGGAAAACGAGCAAGCTTTGTGCGTTGCAGCGCGCCCTTGCCTTCCACACCCACACGCAAGAATAGCCGCCCACCTGCCAGGGCGGCACCAGAAACCACAAAGCCCCTTGAATGAATTTACAGTCCCACAGTCGCACAAACCAGTTACACTTCACAGCCCAACCCTCCTCTGCGCTGGGCATCTGCTTCAGCCCTATGCACCCTTCCACATCCAGACCCACAGCCATCTCCCCACCATCCATCACTGCATTACGTACAGCAGAGTGGCCAGGACCAGGAGGAAAAAGAAACAAAACGAGGGGGGAAACAAAAAAATCTTCCCCAGGTGGGGATGTGCAGCAGCATGTCTTCTGTTCTGGCTTGGGTTTGCAGCACCAAATCGAGGAACAGACGGCTGCTGGAGACGACGCCACCCACTCCTTTGCAGCAGCTTTGTACGTCGCACCAACCACCTGACCAGGTCAGTAATTAAACTTACTTTTCCTGGGCGGAACACAAACCTTTCTTTAAATAGATATGAATAACTTAAGATTATGCAAAGTTACATGGGAAAGTAGTTCATTAAATGTACTACCAGCAGAAATCACGTGCTTTAGTTTTCCGTCTGAAAAAGCAAACACGGTGCTGTTGCTGTTCATGTCTATCGAGACTACACACGCTGCTGAACTGGTACCAGCACTGCCTTTGGACAGCACAGGCTGCCAGAGCAGAATTAGATCCCGTAATAATCCTTCTCTGAAATACCTCCAGCTGCAGAGCAAATTATTCACTGTAAATCACCAACCGCAGCTCCCAGTCGGACTCCGAGGTTTCTCCATCCGACTCCCATAACAGATATAAACAGGTCCCAAAGGACGGAAAAAGCGAGAGTAGGGCTGAAACAAAAGAAAAAAACACATCAGAAACTGTACCGAGCACTGTAACTCGCACCCAAGCATCTGGAACAGCAATAAAGGACAAAACCAAATGCCTTGGGAGAGGCGTTGAGGGGTCAGAGAGGATCTGGGAGGCTTGGAGCAGAGTCCTTGGGGAAATCCTGGCTGGCAGCGCAGAGCAGTGGGTCAGCGAGGCCACAGGAAGGGCTCTGGGGGAGCTGGGGGGGGGGGGGGGTCCGAAGTGGGCTGCTGAGCCAAAAGGGTCCTGGGGGGGGGGGGGGGGGGGGGCACGGGGAGGGGAGGATGGGGTCCTGGGGGGAGCGTGCCTGCCCTGCAGAGAGCCCCAGACCCTCCTGGGGTGCCAGCAGCCCCCTTGCCACTAACGCTGGGATGGAGGAAGGGGGCTGGGGGGCAGCAGCTGTGGTCCTGCGGGACAGGGGGGCCAGGGCGCTGGAGCAGTGGGAGCTGGGGGCAGTCCCGGGGCGGGATGGGGTGAGGGGGCACAGGCGCCAGGATGCTCCCGGGATGCCGCCTCCCAGAGCACTGGGTCTGGCCACCCCCCGCTGGCCCCTGGCCTCCCCTTCCTGCGCCACCCACCCTTCTGGGCAGGCCTCTCGCACCCGGGGGTCCCTGCTGCCATGGAAAGTGGTGGGACCCTCAGTGGGTCGGGGTAGGCAAGGACACCCATGCTGCGGCAGGAGAGTGGGACCACGACAGACGGAGGGGGCCTGCCCGTGTCCTCCTCATGTCCCCTGCCATGTCCCTCCATGGAGGGGCACTGAGGCCAGGGGTCCTCAGGCTGCCCCGAGCCCCCCCCCCAGATGGGCTGGGGTTTCTGCTCCCCCAGGCCCCACAGACCCTTCCTCCCCCTGCCCTGCGCAGCCTCGGGCAGATTTTAGGGGCAAAGGGTTGTTTCCGCAAGCCCCCCTCGCCCGCCAGCCCCCTCGCTGTGCTCCAGGCTGTCGGCCCCTGTCGTGGTCCAGGCAGAAATGGCAGCGAGAGCCATCGGGGGACGAGGCCTCTGCAGGGCCCTGCGCTGGGGGTCTGCACTGCCACCAGACCCCCAGTTCTGAAGCCGCTTGTCCCAGGTGAGCCCACCCCCCAATTCCTTTTCTCTTCTCCCCAGGGGACGGAGGGCTCCCAGCCACGCATGGACCCAGGCGCCCGCAGCTCTGAGGCAGGAGCGAGCTGGGGAGACACCGGGGCAGGTACCGGGATGGGCCGGGATGGGGCTGGGCTCGGCGTTGGGCTCGTTGCTCATCCCCCCAGGCTGGGAGTGGAGGGTGGCACGCATCAGGGTCAACGCCTGAGGCTGGGATGACGCTGCTGCCGGCTGCATGGGCACCACCTCCCTCTTGCCTCCCTCCTCTCCCGAGCACTGTCACCTGTCTCCCTGGCAGGTGACAGTCAGGAGGAGAGCCCGGAGAGGGGGAGCACATTGCCAAGCAGAGCAGGAGCCGCGTCCCCCGGGCAGGAGACGGAGCAGAAGCGTGGCGGCGGTGCCGGGGAAGCGCCGTCACAGACCAACACCTGCGAGGCGTGCGGGAAGAGCTTCAGCCTGCGCTCCAACCTGCTGACCCACCGCCGCAGCCACCTGGGCGAGCGGCCCTACGCCTGCCCCGAGTGCGGGCGCTGCTTCGGGCAGAGCTCCCACCTCCTCACCCACCAGCGGCTGCACACCGGGGAGCGGCCCTACCGCTGCCGTGACTGCGGCCGCAGTTTCAATGTCAACTCGGACCTGGTGAAGCACCGGCGGACGCATACAGGCGAGCGGCCCTACTCCTGCCCCGAGTGCGGGCGCCGCTTCGGCAGCAGCTCCAACCTCACCCGGCACCAGCGGCTGCACACAGGCGAGCGGCCCTACCGTTGCCCCGACTGTGGCGAGAGCTTCCGGGACTGCTCCTCGCTCACCATCCACCGGCGCGCCCACACCGGCGAGCGGCCCTACCCCTGCCCGGCATGCGGCAAGGCCTTTGCTGACAGCTCACTGCTGGCCAAGCACCAGCGCACGCACCGCGCCGAGAAGTCCTTCGCCTGCCCCGACTGCGGCAAGAGCTTCTCCACCAGCTCCTACCTGCTGCGGCACCGGCGCACCCACCTGCCTGAGAAGCCCTACCGCTGTGGGGAGTGCGGCCGGGGCTACAGCCAGTTCGCCCACCTCACCACCCACCAGCGGGTTCACACCGGCGAGCGACCCTACGTCTGCCCCGAGTGCCGCAAGAGCTTCACCACCAGCTCGGCACTCACCAAGCACAAGCGTGTCCACACCGGCGAGCGGCCCTATGTCTGCCCCGACTGCGGCAAGAGCTTCACCCAGAGCTCCAACGTCATCACCCACTGGCGCCTGCAGCACGGCACGTCCCTCTGACGGCCCCGGCCATGCTGCCCCTTCCCCGGGGTCGGGGTCCCTTCCCTGAGGTTTCTCTCTGTGGCGCTCAGCAATAAAATCTGCCATCCTGCAGCAGAGGCCACCGGCGTGGCTGGGACAGGGTGGTGGGGTGTGGATCCAGGGCGAAGTGTTGCTCAAGACACTCCCTCTGGCACTGGGGGTCCCCGGGAGCCTTGCCAAACCCCAGTTCACTCCTGAGCCCCCCCCGCCGAACGGTGGCCATCCTGGACAGCTCCCGGCCCAGAAGCTGCTGTGAGCAAGCGGCTCCTGTCGTTTCACAGGTGGGGAAACCAAGGTGGGCGAAGGTGAAGGAATTTGGTGGTTTTTCACCCAAAAAAGTGGATGCAGAGTGGGGCACAAGGCAGGTCTCTGAGTTTTGGGTGTCGGAGGCACATTCCCACTTGCCACCGACCCCTGCAGCTCCCGCCGTGTCTTTTTGAGGCTGAACTGGGGTCCCTCGGGGTCTGTGGGGCTTCGCTGTGCAGCTGAGGAGGGTAGGCAAGCCAGGGGAGAGGGGGGAAGCTGCAGGGCCAGCTCGGAGACAGGGATCCCCTGAGTCCCACCGGGAATGCAGCGAGCACCCACAACTCTCCCAGAGCCTGGCAAAGCCCTCTGCCGCACGGAGGACGGGAGGCGACGGGCCTGACCTGGAAGAGGACGGGTCTCCCCTTGCTAGGAGCAGCTTTTCCCTGAGGACGGCCCAGCAGGTCACCCGGGGCGGCCGCGCTGTCCCCATCCACGGAGCTCATCCAGACCGGGCTGGATAAAGCCCCGAGGAAGCAGCGCTGGCCCTGCCTGCCGCAGGCAGGACCTCGGCTGGAGGAGGGTCGGCTGGACACCGAGCTCCCCAGGTCCCTCCTGAGCCGGGTTACTGCAGGACCCTACCATTCCCTGGGTCCTGCTTGCAGGCGCGAGGTCACCGCACAGATTTGTCCCCCTTTGCCCGCCCTTTGCTGTCACCCCGCTGCCAGCTGACCCTGCGGAGCCAGGACTGCCCCGGGGACGGGACAGGGGAGATAGGGGTGGGGATGGGAATGCAGGTGGGGAAGGGAACGGGAAGGGGACAGGAATGAGGACGGGAACGGGGACAAGGACAGGGATGGGGATGGAGGTGGGGATGCGGAGAGGGATGGGGATGCGGGTGGGACCGGGGCCGGGCACGGTCGGCGGGGCAGCGGCAGCCGGGCGCCCCCGCCGCCTCCCCCCGGCCCCCCCCCCCCGAGGACCCGGCCGGCAGCGGGGGAAGCGCCGCCGCCCCTCGCCCCCGCTTCCCTCTGCGCCTCCCCGGTCACCGCGGCGGAGGCTGAACTTCCTGGGTCACCGGCGGCTCCTCCATCCGGGAGCCCGGGCGGAGGAGCCGCGGGGCCGGCGGCGGCGGCGGCGGCGCTTCCCCGAGCGGCCCGGCGCGGGGGAGCCCCGGCTCCCGTCAGCCCCCGGAGCACCGGCGCCGGCCGGCCCTGCCGCCCCCCCGCCCGCAGGTACCGGTGTGCCGGGGGTCCCTCTGCGGAGCTGGGGAGGGGTTGCCGAGCCGGCGGGTGCCCCCGCTCCGGCCCCGCTGGGCGGGGGGGGCCACGGAGGGGAGATGCTCGAGTAACCCGCATCCCCAGCCGAGGGCGGCGGGGCCCTGCCAGCGGCCCCCCGTGCCTGCCTAGGCAGCCACCCAGGTCCGGTTAGCGGGGAGCGCGGCAAGAGCAGGGGACGCGGCTGCTCTGCGCCCGCGCTGGGGGGTGCCCCTGAACCCCCCTTCCCTCTCTTGCAGGGGCTGCCGGGCTTCGAAGCGGCGGCAGCCGGTGGGTGCTGGCGGCGTCGGCGTCATGCAGGAGAGCTACGAGTCCCTGATCCTGCTGGGTAAGGCTGGCGTCCTCGCCCGCTCCCGCTCCGTGCCACCACCTGCCCTGCCACGTGCCGGGCTTCGCCGCCAGAAAACAATCTGCTGCCGAAAAAGACGCATCCTGCGGGCGCGGCGAGAACAAAAGCTGTCCCCGCCGTGCGTCGGCACAGCCAGCACCGCGGGCTTGGGCGCCTGCCTTCGGCATCGCGAGCCCTCTCGGCGCACCACGGCGCGTGCTTTTTAGCTGGCGGGCGCAGGCGGAAAAGGAAATGCAATTTTTGTGGGAGTTTGGCTTTTTTAAGGTGTTGGGTGCAGAGAAATGCGGTGCTGGGATGGCACGTCCCTCCTCGGAAGACGGGAGATGCCAGAAGCGAGGTTACCTGCCGAGCAGCCACGGTCTGCTGGCTGGAAATGCCTTTTCTTGCCTTTCTCTCCCAGTTGCTCGCCTGAACGCAAAATGCCGTATTTCCTTTAAAAAGCGTGTGTGCGTGCGTGTGTCTGTGTATATACACGTAGATACATATGTATATATATGTATAGTATTCAGTAAACCCCGTGTAACAGACCTGTAACAAACCCGGTGTCTTCTTTCCCCTTTTTTCTGGAGCAGACTTCCCGATTCCCAAGCCTAACGTCATCTCCCGGCTGGAGCTGGAGGAAGAGCTGGGGGTGCCGGACCCGAACGACTCCAAGGAATGGGAGATCCTCAGGGTGGCCCCCGCAGGTGAGCCGGGAACCCACCCCGAATGGGCCGGAGGTTTTAGCGACAGCCCCGTGGCAGCCCCCGCTCCTCCATCTCAGGGAGCGTCCCAAGCTGGCAGGTATCCAGGGCTCTGCGTGGAGCTGCCGGGCTGGGGTCGGGAAGAGCTTTCTTGCCCTCTGTTCTGGGATCGGCCTTTGGCAGCTGTCCGCCCGAATTCTTCAGGCTTCCCCTATTTCCCCTCGGTGCTGGGAATCACTCCTGTCGGCGTTGTCTCTCTCTGCCCCGGCAGATGACGGGACGGGGAGCGAGAACGAGGACGAGGCTCCCGAGCCGGACGGCCCTGAGCTGGCGGAGCTGGACGTCATCCTGTCCCGGGGGGCTGAGGAGGGTGTCCCCCAGAGCCCCGTGCTCGGGGATGCCTGCCAGAGCCACTGCGGCACCCCCTGGGACCCCCGGAGCCCCCCCGAGGAGCGGCCAGCACGGCCCCCCCGTGGCGGGGCAGCGGCCAGCGGCCGAGGGGGGCGGCGGGCACGGCGGGGGGACGTGCCGAAAACCTGCGGGCAGTGCGAGAAGACCTTCTCCCGGCGGTCGGAGTTGCTGATCCACCAGCGGCTGCACACGGGGGAGAAGCCCTACAAGTGCCTGGACTGCGGGAAGAGCTTCACCCGCAGCTCGAACCGCAATGCCCACCAGCGCATCCACAGCGGGGACAGGCCCTACAAGTGCCCCGACTGCGGGAAGAGCTTCGGCCAGAGCTCGGACCTGGCGAAGCACCAGCGGCTGCATGCCGGCGAGCGGCCCTACGCCTGCGCCAAGTGTGGGAAGAGCTTCAGCTGGAGCTCAGACCTCGTCGTCCACCAGCGCATCCACACCGGCGAGCGGCCCTACAAGTGCCCCCAGTGCGGAAAGAGCTTCAACCGCAGCTCCAACCTCAACACGCACCAGCGGACCCACCTGGGCGAGCGGCCCTACAAGTGCGCCGACTGCGGCAAGAGCTTCAGCTACAGCTCAGCCTTCCTCAAGCACCAGCGGACCCACACCGGGGAGAAGCCCTACCAGTGCGCCGGCTGCGGGAAGAGCTTCTTCGAGAGCTCAGCCCTGATCCGCCACCAGCGCATCCACACCGGGGAGACCCCCTACCAGTGCCCCCACTGCAGGAAGAGCTTCAAGCAGAGTTCATCCCTCATCACCCACCTGCGCACCCACACCGGGGAGAAGCCCTACAAGTGCGGCGACTGCGGCAAGAGCTTCATCGTCAGCTCGGCCCTCATCAGGCATCAGCGGATCCACCTGGGATAGGCGCCCACCGCTGCTCCTTCCTCTGGGCGTCTGGCCCTGCTGCTTTCAGGGGGCTGAGCCGGACGGAGCTGGAGGCAGCTCGGGGGGACCTGGGGGCTTCCAGCCACGGCAGGGGAGCAGGAGCCTTGCCGAGCCATGCCAGCACGGGCAGCCGACACCCCTCCTGAGCCAGAGTGGGCACCGGTGGGAGAGGAGCCACGGTGGGGATGGTCTCCAGGGGACGTTTCACTTCTCCCGTGCAGAATGGGGACGCAGCACCAGCGCTGACTGCCCGTGGGGATTCCTTGACCCTGTCCCGGCTAGAGCTGTGGGCAGTCCATGCTGGGTGGGCAGCCGTGGCTTGCTCCCTGCCGTGGCGCTGAGAGCTCGGGACGCCCTGAGCCGCCTTTCTGCCGTGCTGTGTCCATGTTGTGGCCGTTGTGTAGATGGGGACGAGCCTTTTACCTGCCTGTGTTTCGCCATGGGGTTTGGGGGGGGGGAAGGGGGGAGGAAAGGGGCGGGGGGACACCCGAAAGCGGAGTCCCACGGCGTGAGCCTTGCGGCACAGCTTTCTCCTCCCTGCATGAGCACGAAGGGTCCTGTAACTCATTAATTTGGCAACAGTCCTCCGCAAATAGGGCTGTCGGAGCAGCTCGGCCACACTGACGCTGCTGGCAAGATAATTTCAGCGCGAGCCCGGTGCTCGGCGTGCCGGGCCGCGCGATCCCTTTACTTTCCCTGCCTGCCATAGTAAAGAGTTGTTGTTTACCGGCCGCGGGCTGTGCACACCTGTGTTTTCCCCCAGGGGCAGGACAGGGGGTTGCAGGGGCTGTCACTGCCGAAGTCCGCAGCTCGGGGGTCCCCTTGCCCCCACCCCACCCCAGGACCTTCTTGTCCAGACGTGGAGTCATGCAGCAGGGAACGGCGCATTGGGGTGGGGGGGGTGGGGGGTGCCTCATGCTGCTTAGGGGACCGTGACCCTGCAGGACCCCCCCCAGCCCAGGGTTTGTGTCTCTGGGCTGCTCTGAGGGTCTGGGGGATGACGGTCCCGCGGGACCCCGGTGCCGCCAGCCGGGTCCGCTAGTCCAGCGGTGGGCGAGCTCGCCAAACACGGCATCCTCTGCTCTGTCCTCCTCCGGCAGCGGGTCTGGCCGCGGGCAGGGTGACGGCAAGAAAGGGGCCCCTCCCCGACGTGGGGTCCGGGCAGCGTGTCCCCGTCCAGGTGAAACGGGACGGGCTGCGGGTCGGGGGCACAGGGAGAAGCGACCCTGCCGCGAAAGCCGCGGGCGGGGGGGGGGCTGGGTGAGCAGGGCCGGGGCGGGGGGGGGGGGGTTGGTGCTGGGGGTGCTGGGTGGCGGGGGCTGGGGATGAGGAACGCGGGTGGGGGGGGCCAAGGCAGGGCTGGGGCCGGGGCCGGGGTCTTCCCCTCGCCGCCGCCACCTTCCTCCGAGCAGCCCCCGGGGGTTGAACTTCCTGGGTCAGCGCCGCCGCCGCTGCCTCCATTGTCCGCCCGGCACCGGCGAGGCCGCGGCAGCGCCCGGACGGCAGCGGGGGCGGCGGGGGACGGGCACGGGGCAGGAGCCGCAGCCGCCGCCGGCCCGGGCTGTGCCCGCAGGTACCGGGGCAGCTCGGGCGGAGGCCGCCGGCGGGGGGTCCCGCGGGCCCGGGCCGGCCTCGGCTGGCGGGGCGCAAGGCCCCCCCCCCCCCCGCCCCCGGGGCCCGGAGAGCGGCCAGGCCCGAGGGGGACGGGGGCTGGATGGGGGCCGGGGCCGGAGGGATGGGGAGACGGGGCCGGAGGGCCGGGGCCGGGGCGGCCTGCGGGGGCTGGGGCCGGGGCTCTCGCCGGGACGCCGAGCAGCCAGACGCGATTCGGGGCGACAAAGAGGTTCCCCCCCCCCCCCCCGCTGCCCCCGACCCGAGTCGCGGTGTCTCCCTGGCACGTCCCTGCCGCCGCCAGCCAGCCCGGGCGGCTCCCGCAGCACCGCAAACCGCCCCGGCGATTCGGCACGCCGCTGGCGCGTGGAGGCGAGTTGAAGCCCTAAATGGGAGCCTCGAGGGCCGGGCTGCGCCCGCAGCCGGCGAACCTGTGCCCGGGGGCTGCCACAGCCTGGCCGCGCCCCAGGGAAGGCTGGATTCGGAATCTCCCTCCCTAAGCTCTGCCTTGGTCTGACCTGCGGTCCGACCCGTCCCGGGTTCGCCCTGTGTTCAGGGGCTGCCAGCGCTCGTGGCCGCTCGGGCATCCCGAGCTGGGGTGCCCCGGAGGGCGGGCAGCCCCCAACACGCCGTTTCTGGGGGAGCGACTCACATTTGGCTTTCTCCCTTTGTCGCCGCAGGTGGGGACGGCACGGGGACACCCCGGGCTCAGGGAGCCCCCCCGCCATGTCGCCGAAGCGCTGCAGAGGGTCCGCAGCTCCCCAGCCCGAGCACGGCAGGTCCCCGAGGGGCCAGGGCCGGGCAGAGGGGCAGCCGGCCCCCCGGGATGGCGGGGAGGCCGAGGTGGGCGGCCGCGGGCGCGGGGGGCGGAAGCGCAAGGAGACGGTCGTGCGGCAGCGGGCGGCCGCTGGGGAGCACCCCAACATCTGCGTGGAGTGCGGCAAGAGCTTCGCGCAGAGCGCAGCGCTGCTGGCCCACCGGCGCAGCCACGGTGGGGAGAAGCCCTTCGCCTGCCTCGACTGCGGCAAGAGCTTCGGCCTCAGCGCCAACCTGCTGCGGCACCGGCGTGCCCACGCTGGCAGGAGGCCGCAGAGCTGCCGGGACTGCGGGAAGGAGGTGGGCGCCACCACCGCCAGCCCAGCCCCGCGCCCCCCCGGCCAGAAGCCCTACAAGTGCGTCGACTGTGGGAAGAGCTTTGGCCGTCCCAAGCAGCCCCCTGCCAGCCCCTCAGGGAAGCGCCGGCGGCGGGACGGCCCCAGTGGGGAGAAGCCACCAGCCGTGGCCATCCCCAACACCTGCGCCGAGTGCTGGCAGAGCTTCAGCCAGAACTCCGACCTGGTGAAGCACATGCGCATCCACACCGGGGAGAAGCCCTATGCCTGTCCCCACTGCGGGAAGCGCTTCAACGTCAGCTCCAACCTCATCCGCCACCAGCGCATCCACACCGGCGAGAAGCCCTATGCCTGCGCCGACTGCGGCAAGAGCTTCACCGACAAGTCCACCCTCACCCAACACCGCCGCATCCACACGGGCGAGAAGCCCTACGCCTGCGCCTACTGTGGCAAGAGCTTCAGCCGCAGCTCCCACCACAAGCGGCACCAGCGAACCCACGCAGGGCAAAACCCCGTCTCCCTCCTGCCCCTCTGGCCCTACCCCAGCCAGCCCTGCTAGGGGGGGCTCGGCGTGGCCAGCACTGCCAGGGCAGGATGCCGCGCGTGTTGGAGGGGCCGGTAGGATGAGGCATAGTAGGATGAGCCACGAGGCTGGTAGGTGGGATTATGTGGGGTGGGTCGGGGCGGTAGCGGTTGGGTAAGTAGGATGGGTCAGTAGCAATGGGACGCAGCGGGCGGCAGCAGTGCTCAAGCCGGCAGTGGCTCAGGACCCGTCTTGCCGTGGAGACCCCCAGGACGGGCAAGTCAGGGGGCCGAGCCCCCCCGTGCTATGCAGGGCCACATTCCTGCTTGCCTTTTGCTGCGGGGATGAACCTGGTTGTCTCGGAGCCGGAACGCGTCCATGCCCGCCAAGGGCATCGCAGCGCCTTGTTCTTGCTGGTCATCAGCCATGCAGCCCCGTGCTGTGTCCTGCTGGGATGGTGGGGGGGGGCACGTCGCCCGGCTGCCGCGCGTGGGTTTCTCTGTAGAACAGATTAACAAAAAACCATTTGAATAATAATTACTTCTGCTTTGTGGCTCTTGTCGTTATTACCCTGCCCAGGCACCCCGTCCCTCTTCACCCTAAGCTTAAACAGAGCAGCCGCCAGACCTGTCAGCTGGTCCCTGTCCCCCACCACGTTGCCGTTGTTCCTGCTTCAAAAAAGAAGAGCAAAAGTGATCTCTGCTTGGTGTTATTCCAGAGAGAGGGGTGCTGTGGTTGAAGCTGTGGAGGTTTGGGTCAGCTGTCCTGGCTGTGTCCCCTCCCCGCTTCTTGTGCCCCTCCAGCCTTCTTGCTGGCTGGGCAGGACAAGCTGAAAAATCCTTGACTTAGTCTAAACATTCCTTAGCAATAACTGAAAACATAAGTGTTATCAACATTCTTCTCATACTGAACCCAAAACATACCAGGTACTGGGAAGAAAATTAACTCTATCCCAGCCGAAACCAGGACGGGGCTTTGAGCAGCCTGGTCTAGCAGGTGTCCCTGCCCATGGCAGGGGAGGTTGGAACTAGATGATCTTTAAGGTCCATTCCAACCCAAACCATTCTACGATTCTGTGAAATAAGGGGCATTTTTGTCTTCTGGCACCAAAACAGCTGGGTGTCCCCTCCACATCCCCCCACTGCTGGACCCCCTCAGGCTGAGCCTGGCCCTGGCCCCAAATCCATCCATTGCTGGGACTCGGCATCTTGTCCTTTATGTATGTGTTATATACATACATCCCTCCAGGACTGCAAAACAGCCAAGAGACAGTTTCCATATAATGAAACCCCTTTTCTGGAGAATCAGCTCCAGGATGGTCAAATGTGGGGTGATGGGCTGCAAGGGCATGCTCCTGCTGCAATTCCACCCCCACCCCCACCCCTGCTGCAAAACCTGCCTGTGCTGCAGATCCCCCACTAGTGCTGCAAAACGCTCAGGGCACCTTCCTCAAAATACAGGCACATATATATATGTATATATACATATATATATATATACACACATGCTGGGGTTCATATAAGGGGAACTACAGGGTGAGTGCTGGGAGGCCACGAGCGCTGCCCCACTGTGAGCCAGGGGGCTGCACTGCTCCCTTTTTTCGGGCTCTTGAGGGATTTTGGCGAGGCAGGTGACCTTCCCCTTGGCCAGCTTCAGCGGGCCCTCAGCTGCGATGTCTCCGTCACGGCGCTTCACCCACTGGGAGAGATGCGGCCGAGCCGGGAGCTGTCCCAGGAGAGGGAGGGGTGCAGGGCAGTGCCCCCCGCCGCCCCCCCCGACAACACCCCCACATCCACCTGCGACACCCCCATCTCCACGGGTCCAGGGATGCTCCACTGAGATGCACCACAAAAGCACCAAAATCCCCGGGATGGGGCTGAAATAGAGCCTGTGGATGGGGGGGGGGGGGTGTGTGTGTCCCCACAGCCATTACTCTTAGTGCCCTGGACCCGCATCCCCTGCCGAGACAACCCCCCCCCCCCCCCCCCCAAGACCCCACAGCATCCCGGCAGCTCTGTCCTGCCCCAGACCAAAGCCCCAAACCGGGCACTGCCCAGCCCCAGCCCTGGGGAATACATGTCCAAATAATAAAAAAAAACACCCAAAACCATCAAGGGAGGGTACCCAGCTCCCCCCAAGACCCATGGGGGAGGGGGACGGGGACCTCATCTGTGAAACCAGCTCTTGGTCCCAAACACGCCAGCTCACCGTCAGCATCCAGCACCATCACGCCTTCCTCTGCTCCGAAAACACCCCAAACCTCAAACTTCAAAAAAAAGAAGAAAAAGACAGTATTTTATTAAGTTTGGTTTGTTGGGGTTTTTCTTATAATTGGGAAATGCATGGGGTTTTTCTTATAATTGGGAAATGCATGGGGTTTTTTACCCCAGGAAACCCAAAGCAGTGGGGAAAAACCAGCCCGAAGTCAGGGAAAGCTCGGATCAGGGTTTGCTTCGGTGGCAGCACCAGACAGGACAACTAATCACCGTAATTGTTATCATTATCACTAATAGGCATTTGGAGGGCAGGGGGGGCGTGTTCGCTGCTGCTGCCCACCACAGGCTACGTGCAGCTGTGCCAGGAGGAGCAGGAGGGTGGAAGCCCCCAGCCCCAAAGAAAACTGGGTAGAAAATAGGGGATTTTGGTTAAATCTGCTGAAAAGGGCTCCCTGGGGGCCACTCAGGGAGAGTCACCCATCGGAGTGTGTTTGTCCCGACAGAGCCGGCGGTCTGTCTATTTGTCCGCCCCGTGCTCTGGGCTCATCCCAGCAGCACAGCAGGCACTGCAGCAGCTGCCCAAGCCCTGAGCGAACAGACAGACAGACATGGTGGCTCCAACAGTAACTCTCAAGCCCCGCGGACCTGGTAAATTTGCCACCCCAGTTACGTCCGTGTGACCCAGCCGAAGGGCCAGGGGCAGCTTCCAGGAGGGTTTTCCTCGGCATGGCCCCGGCCCCGGCAGCAGCGATGGTTATAAGCCCTGGGCCGGGCAGGGCCAGAGGGGCGGGAGGGCGTCGGAGGCCTCTCTGGTGTGGGTCCGCTCGTGGCGCTTGCGGTGGGAGCTGCGGCTGAAGCTCTTGCCACAGTAGGTGCAGACGTAGGGCTTCTCGCCGGTGTGGGTGCGGCGGTGCTGGGTGAGGGTGGACATGTCGCTGAAGCTCTCGCCGCAGTCGGTGCAGATGTAGGGCTTCTCGCCGGTGTGGATGCGCCGGTGGCGGGTGAGGTTGGAGCTGAGGCTGAAGCGCTTCCCGCAGTGGGGACAGGCGTAGGGCTTCTCCCCGGTGTGGATGCGCATGTGCTTCACCAGGTCGGAGCTCTGGGCGAAGCTCTGCCAGCACTGGCCGCAGGTGTTGGGGACCTCGGCGGCCGGCAGCTTCTTCCCGCCCTTGGCCTCCTTGGGCTCGGGGTCGCAGCGGGCACAGGGCCTGCGGCCCTTGGCGGGACGGTTGCGGAGGTGCTGATTGCGGTTGGAGCTGCGACTGAAGCTCTTCCCGCAGTCAAGGCACTTGTAGGGCTTCTCGCCAGTGTGGGAACGCTGGTGCTGGGTGAGGGTGTACTTGTCGGTGAAGCTCTTGCCGCAGGCGGCACAGTGGTAGGGCTTCTCGCCGGTGTGGATGCGCCGGTGGCGGACGAAGCTGGAGCTGACGCGGAAGCTCTTGCCACAGTCGGCACAGTGGTAGGGCTTCTCGCCGGTGTGGGTGCGCTCGTGCTGGGTGAGGGTGGACTTGTCGGCGAAGCTCTTGCTGCAGTAGCTGCAGGCGTAGGGAGCCTCGCCGGTGTGGATGCGCTGGTGGCGGAGGAAGTTGAAGCTGATGCGGAAGCTCTTGCCACAGTAGCCGCAGATGAAGGGTTTGGTGCTGGCGTGGATGCGCTGGTGGTTCACCAGGTCCGACCTGTGCTGGAAGCTCTTCCCGCACTCGGAGCACAAATTCGGCCGCTCGCCCTTGGCGGGTGGCAGGGAGGGGGCCGCCGCCGCCGCTTCCTCCTCCTCCTCCTCCTCCTGCTCGGGGAGGCTGCGCTTTGGCTTCTCCGACTTGCGCTTGTTCTTCGGGGGCTGCTTCTTCTTCTCCGGGCTCTTGCCCGCGGCAACCCTGGGCTTCTGGTCGGACATGCTGGGGTCGCCCCACGGCTGGCGGGGGGGGGCGGGGGCGGGGGGGGAGAAAACAGCCCTGACCCCTCGGCGGGGCCCCGGGGACACTCGGGGGGGGGCCGGGGGGGGGACAGAGCCTCACCCCTGAGCGCGGAAGGACAGACAGAGGGACGGGTGGCGGGGGAGGGGGGGGGTCCACCCCACAAGGGACCCCGGGCTTACCCACAGGCTGGGGGGCAGCCGGGGAGAGCCCGCCCGGGACGGTCCCACGCAGGGCCGGGGGCTGCGGGGGACTGCGGGGGCGGGGGGCCCCGAGGCAGGCCGGGGGGGCCCCGAGGCGGGCCGGGGGGGCCGGGGCTGCCCCGCTCCGCGCTCCCGGCGGCGGCTGCAGGGGAGGTCGGGCTGCGGGGGGGTCGGGCAATCCGCGCGGCTCCGCCCGGCTCCGCCCGCCAATGGAGGCGGCAGCGCCTGACCCCGGAAACTCAAAGCCCGACATCCTCCCCGGCCGCGACAGCCCCCCCGACACCCGACATCCCCCCCCGCCCTGACGCCCCCCCGGAGTCCCGACATTCCCCCTACGTCCCCCCCGACACCACGCGGGAGCCGCTCGCGGGGGTCCCGGCCCCACGGCCCCCCCCCCCGCGGGGCACCCCAGGGCAGCGACCCCCACCCGCACCCCGGGGGTCCCCGGACCTGGACGGCGGGAGCTTGGGGGGCTTCCCCCCGCCTTTGTCCTTCTCCCGACTGTGCACCCCGTTTCCCGCGTGGGGCGGCCGCAGCGTGCCCCCCCCCCGCACCCCGATCTGCAAACGCCCCTGGGAAGGGGCCGGACTCAGCCCCCACCCTGGAGGGGGTCCAGGAAAGGGACGGGGGCTCCCACTCGAGCAGGCTCAGCCAGGAGGACCCTCCGTGTGAGGAGGGTCCATGCTGCCCAGACCCCCCAAAAAAGCCTCATTCAGGGTGCTCTGCCTGGGAACGGGGAGCGACCGTGCTGGAGCAACTGGTGCTACTGGTGCAGCGGGACGGCGGCGGCGGCTCCGGCAGAGATGAGCCAGGGCTGGGTTTTCCATTGGGATTTATTGTCCCAGGGCCGCGGGGCGGCAAAACCCACCGGGAGGGACGGGATGCGGGGGGGCTCCACCTCCAGGACCCCCCGGCCGCTGCGGCAGCTCAGGTGGCACCGATGGCAGGGCTGGGGAACCGTGGCTGGCCAGGGTGAGCAGAGCTGCTGGGGGCACTGAGCCCCCCCAAACCAGAGGGGAACCCCCCAGGGGACGAACAAAGGTCAAAAATGGAAATTAAGAGCTTCCTAATGAGACGCAGCTGTCCCTGGGGGAGAGGGTTCCCTGGGCACCAGCGGAGCCCTCCGGCAGCCACCGCATAGCACCAGCACCACCGCCGGCCCCGCCGCAGCCCCCGCCGTCCTCAGAAGGGCCGCGGCGCGAAGGCCAGGAGGGGCCCGTCCCCGCGATGGATCTTCTCGTGGCGCTTGTGGTGGGAGCTGTGGCTGAAACCTTTCCCGCAGACACCGCAGACGTAGGGCTTCTCGCCGGTGTGGGTACGGCGGTGCTGGGTGAGGGTGGACTTGTCGGTGAAGCTGTTGCCGCAGTCGGCGCAGGTGTAGGGCTTCTCACCAGTGTGGATGCGCCGGTGGCGGGTGAGGTTGGAGCTGACGCTGAAGCGCTTCCCGCAGTGGCCACACTGGAAGGGCTTCTCCCCGGTGTGGATGCGCATGTGCTTCACCAGGTCGGAGCTCTGGCCGAAGCTCTGCCAGCACTCGCCGCAGGTGTTGGGGACCTTGGAGGCCGGCAACTGCTTCCCGCCCTTGGCCTCCTTGGGCTTGGCAGGGGGTGGCTCGGGGCTGTGGCGGGCGCATCGCCCGTGGCCCTTGGTGGGGGGGTTGCGAAGGTGCCGCTTGCGGTGGGAGCTGCGGCTAAAGCTCTTGCCACAGTCGGCACAGCGGTAGGGCTTCTCACCCGTGTGGGTGCGCTGGTGCTGGGTGAGGGTGGACTTGTCGGTGAAGCTCTTGCCGCAGGCGGGGCAGCGGTAGGGCTTCTCACCGGTGTGGATACGCCGGTGGCGGACGAAGTTGGAGCTGACGCGGAAGCTCTTGCCACAGTAGCCGCAGGCGTACGGAGCCTCACCGGTGTGGATGCGCCGGTGGGTGATGAGCGTCGAACTCTGCCGGAAGCTCTTGCCACAGTCGCCGCAGACAAAGGGTTTGGCGCCAGTGTGGATGCGCTGGTGGTTCACCAGGTCCGACCCGTGCTGGAAGCTCTTCCCGCACTCGGAGCACAAATTCGGCCGCTCGCCCTTGGCGGGTGGCAGGGAGGGGGCCGCCGCCGCCGCTTCCTCCTCCTCCTCCTCCTCCTGCTCGGGGAGGCTGCGCTTTGGCTTCTCCGACTTGCGCTTGTTCTTCGGGGGCTGCTTCTTCTTCTCCGGGCTCTTGCCCGCGGCAACCCTGGGCTTCCGAGGGGACATGCTGGGGTCGCCCCACGGCTGGCGGGGGGGGGCAGGGAGGAGGAGAACAGCCCTGACCCCTCGGCAGGGCCCCGGGGATGCTCAGGGGGAGGGGGGGGGGGGGGACAGAGCCTCACCCCTGAGCGCGGAAGGACAGACAGAGGGACAGGTGGCGGGGGGGGGGGGGGTCCACCCCACAAGGGACCCCGGGCTCACCCACAGGCTGGGGGGCAGCCGGGGAGAGCCCGCCCGGGACGGTCCCACGCAGGGCCGGGGGGGGCGGGGGCTGCGGTGCTGCCCCGCTCCGCGCTCCCGGCGGCAGCTGCCGGGGGGGGGGGTCGGGCTGCGGGGGGGTCGGGCAATCCGCGCGGCTCCGCCCGGCTCCGGCCAACAATGGAGGCGGCAGCGCCTGACCCAGGAAGCTCAAAGCCCGACATCCTCCCCGGCCGCGACAGCCCCCCCGACACCCGACATCCCCCCCCGCCCTGACGCCCCCCCGGAGTCCCGACATTCCCCCTACGTCCCCCCCGACACCACGCGGGAGCCGCTCGCGGGGGTCCCGGCCCCACGGCCCCCCCCCGCGGGGCACCCCAGGGCAGCGACCCCCACCCGCACCCCGGGGGTCCCCGGACCTGGACGGCGGGAGCTTGGGGGGCTTCCCCCCGCCTTTGTCCTTCTCCCGACTGTGCACCCCGTTTCCCGCGTGGGGCGGCCGCAGCGTGCCCCCCCCCCGCACCCCGATCTGCAAACGCCCCTGGGAAGGGGCCGGACTCAGCCCCCACCCTGGAGGGGGTCCAGGAAAGGGACGGGGGCTCCCACTCGAGCAGGCTCAGCCAGGAGGACCCTCCGTGTGAGGAGGGTCCATGCTGCCCAGACCCCCCAAAAAAGCCTCATTCAGGGTGCTCTGCCTGGGAACGGGGAGCGACCGTGCTGGAGCAACTGGTGCTACTGGTGCAGCGGGACGGCGGCGGCGGCTCCGGCAGAGATGAGCCAGGGCTGGGTTTTCCATTGGGATTTATTGTCCCAGGGCCGCGGGGCGGCAAAACCCACCGGGAGGGACGGGATGCGGGGGGGCTCCACCTCCAGGACCCCCCGGCCGCTGCGGCAGCTCAGGTGGCACCGATGGCAGGGCTGGGGAACCGTGGCTGGCCAGGGCGAGCAGAGCTGCTGGGGGCACTGAGCCCCCCCAAACCAGAGGGGAACCCCCCAGGGGACGAACAAAGGTCAAAAATGGAAATTAAGAGCTTCCTAATGAGACGCAGCTGTCCCTGGGGGAGAGGGTTCCCTGGGCACCAGCGGAGCCCTCCGGCAGCCACCGCATAGCACCAGCACCACCGCCGGCCCCGCCGCAGCCCCCGCCGTCCTCAGAAGGGCCGCGGCGCGAAAGCCAGGAGGGGCCCGTCCCCGCGATGGATCTTCTCGTGGCGCTTGTGGTGGGAGCTGTGGCTGAAACCTTTCCCGCAGACACCGCAGACGTAGGGCTTCTCGCCGGTGTGGGTACGGCGGTGCTGGGTGAGGGTGGACTTGTCGGTGAAGCTCTTGCCGCAGTCGGCGCAGGTGTAGGGCTTCTCACCGGTGTGGATGCGCCGGTGGCGGAAGAGGTTGGAGCTGACGCTGAAGCGCTTCCCGCAGTGGCCACACTGGAAGGGCTTCTCCCCGGTGTGGATGCGCATGTGCTTCACCAGGTCGGCATTCTGGCCGAAGCTCTGCCAGCACTCGCCGCAGGTGTTGAGGGCCGATGCCTTCCGCCGTGCCTTGGCTGGCCCGCTGCCGCCAGCCGCCCCGTCCCGCGGCTGGGTGCCGCAGCGCGGCGGGCGCTTGCTGGCTGGGAGGTGCCGCAGGTGCTTCTTGCGGTGGGAGCTGCGGCTGAAGCTCTTGCCGCAGTCGCCGCAGCGGTAGGGCTTCTCCCCGGTGTGGACGCGGCGGTGCTGCGTGAGGTTGGACTTGTCGCTGAAGCTCTTGCCGCAGTCGGGGCAGGCGAAGGGCTTCTCGCCGGTGTGGATGCGCCGGTGGCGGCTGAGGCTGGAGCTGACGCCGAAGCTCTTGCCGCAGTCGGGGCAGCGGTGGGGCTGGGCGGCCGCGTGGCTGCGGCGGTGGCTGGCGAGGCCGGAGCTCTGGGCGAAGCTCTGCCCGCACTCCACGCAGATGTTGGGGCTCTCCTCCGCCCGGCCCCCCGGCTGCGCCACAAAGTCCTTGCGCTTGCGGATGCCCGGGGAGGCCCGGGGGGGGGCTGCCGTCACCGCCACCGCCTCCGCCTCCCCCTCGGGGGACTGGCCCCCAGCCCGCTTGGCCTTGCGGGGGGACATGGCCGGGGCTGGGACTGTCACCCCAGGCACCGCATCCCGCTGAGCCCCCCCCGGGGAGGGTGACAAGCCCGGTACCTGGGGGGTGTGAGAGCCCCGGTACCTGCACTGGGAGGGGGTGTGAGACCCCCCGCTACCCACGGAGGGGGTGAGAGCCCCGGTTCCTGTGGCGAGTGGGGTCAGACCCCCGGTACCTGCACGGGGGAAGGGGGTCAGACCCCCGCGGTACCTGTGCGGGGCGGGGGGGTGGGCGTGAGACCCCCGGTACCCGCCGTGGGGGGGGAGGCGAGACCCCCGGTACCTGCGCTGGGGCAGACCCCGGGCGGGTGGGGGGACGGCGGTGGTGCCGCCCGCCCCGGGGCTGGGGGCTGCGGGGCTGCCCCGCTCCGGGGTCCGGTCCCGCTCCCGTCCCGCTCCCGCCGCTGCCGCCGCGGCCCCGCGGACAATGGAGGCGGCGGCGGCGGCGCTGACCCAGGAAGCCCAACCCCCGCCGCCCCCCCGCATCCCGCCCCCCCCCGCATCCCGCGACCCCCCCCACCCGTGCACCCCGACGCCCCCTCCGCGGGACACGAGCGCAGAGAACAGCCCCCCCCCCGGCCCATCGCGGGGAGCCCCGGCCGGGGGCGGGGGGACCCCAAAGTCCCAGCGCAGCCCGGCGCCCCCCGAAGCCCTGGGGAAAAGCCCCAAAGCCCCCGGGGGGGCGGGGGAGGGGGCTGAAATGGGGCGGGGGTCCCGCTGGGGCGGGGGTCACACGGCCCAACCCCGGGGCCGGATCTGGCAACGCAGAAATCTCCATAAAATCGGAGTGATGGAGAAAAAAACCCCCCATCTGGTGAAGGGCTGGGGGGGTGGGACGGGGGACCCTCCCCACCCCCGCTCGGGATGCGGCTCTCGGGATGTGGCATTTTGGCCCGTTTTCACGAAGTTTTTCTGCACTCGTAGAAAAGGGCCCAAAACCCGCATTTTTCTGGCCCAAAACACCTCAATCCCGCCCCCATCCCCACCGCTTCAGCCCGGAGACCAAACCCCACAGCCACATCCCCCCACCCCGTGGGGACGCCTGTGCCCCCCACGGTGATGTGCCACACTCCCCCACCCACCCCACGGGGTGTCCCTGCATCCCCCACCCCACGGTGATGCCCTGTGCCCCCCCCCCCGTGCCCCACGGCAATGCCCTGCGCTCTCCCTGTGCCCCATAGGGCCTGGGGGCCCCCTCGGCTCCAGGGGGGGCCGTCGAGCCCAGCACAAAGCAGCGCCTGTGCCACCCCCGCAGACGTCCCCGTCCCCATAGGGACAAGGGGCCTTTGTGGGGCAGGGGGGCTGGGGGGAGGGGGGCACCCGGACGCCTGGGTCCCTGGGGAGGGGGGGGCGGGGGGGCTGGGCGCTCCCAGATGCCTGGGTCCCCGCTGCAGAAGCATGCTGGCCGCCCTGCTGTGGGGGGCTGCCCTGGGGGTCGCACTGCTGGGGGGGGCCCTGGAGAGGTGAGGGGCTCCGGGGGGGGGGGGGGCTGGGGGGGGCAGGGAGGGGCTGGGTGTTGGCCATAGGGCAGAGGAGCTGGGGGTCCTGCGGGGTGGGGGGATCCCTGGAGGAGTCTATGGGGCAGGAGGATCCCTGGGGGGGTCCCTGGGGAGCAGGAGAGACTCAGGAAACCCCTCTGGAGCATCCTGGGGGTCCCTGGGAGTTGCCAGGGGCAGGGGAGGTCCCCCGTGGGGTGCCCCACTGATCCGCCCCGCAGCAGGGGGGGCTGCGCCCGCCACCTGCAGTGGGTGCCCCAGCCCCACAGCGAGACCTTCGCCCAGGCTCAGCACCGGCCCTACCTGACCCTCTGCGGGGGCCGCGTCTGCAGCACCTACCGGTACCCCCCCGGGAGGAGGGAGCTGGGCACAGGGGTCCCCATGGCGGGGGGGTGTGGGCACCGGGGTCCCTGGGAGGGGGGGAGGAAGAGCCCCTCGGGGGTCCCTGTGGGGTGGGGTCTGGAGACCTGGGTCCTTGGGGTGGGGGGGTCCCGGATGCCTGGGTCCTATGGGGGGGGGGGGGGGCTGGACACGGGGTCCCCATGGCGGGGGGGGGGGGAGGGCTGGACGCCTGGGTCCCCATGGGGGGAGGGGGGCTGGGTCCTGGGAGCAGGAGCCCCTGGTGGGGTCCCTGGGGGTGGGGGTCCCGGGTGCCTGGGTCCCCTCGGAGGCAGCAGAGACACCTGGGTCCCTGTGGGGCAGGGGTCCGGCTGCCTGGGGGTCGGGGGGGGGGGGGCGGTTCCGGGGCACCTGGGTCCCCGCGGTGGGGGTCCCGGACGGATGCCTGAGTCCCGCGCGGGTGGGCACCCGCAGCACCACGTACCGGGTGGCCTCACGGCGGGTGGAGCGGCGGGTGCTGCGGCCCGGCCTCATCTGCCAGCAGGGTGAGCCGGGGGTCGGGGGGGGGGGGGGGGGGTCGGAGATGGGGCTGGACCCTGGGTCTCCTGGGGGGGGGGGGGAGTGGGGACCCCTGGGTCCATGGGGGAGGGTGGGGGTCCCCGACTCCTGGGTCCATGGTGGGGGGGGTGGTGGAGTGGGGACCCCCCAGACAGCCAGTGGGGCAGCGGGGGTCCCAGATGCCTGGGTTCCATGCAGTCACCTGCCCCCCCCAGCACCCGCCCCAGAGCCCCTCTCAGCCCACCTGAAGGTGCTGCAGGAGCGGATGGAGGCGCTGGAGCAGGTGGGGCCGGGGGGAGCAGGGGGTTTGGGGGCCCCCATACCCCATAAGTGGGTGCTGGAGGTGCTCCCACCCCCCCAGTAGGGGGGGGGGTACTCGGGGCCCCCCCCTGACCCCCTGTGTGTGGGGCAGGCGCTGGGGGGGCCCCTGCGGTACCTGGACCGGGTGGAGGCTTTGGGGGAGCAGCTGATGGACCTGGAGGAGCGACTGGGGGCCTGTGAGTGCCCCCCCCCAGACCCCCCCAGGCACGAGGGGCCCCCCTGGCTCAGCCCACAGCCCTGCGATCCCTCACAGGGCCCCCACACCCCCCCAGGAGCACCTGGGACCCCTATGGCACCCCATGACCCCCAGGGGCACCCCAAGAGGCCCCATAAGACCCCCATGACCCTTCAAAAGCCCCCAAAACCCTCCAGGACCCCCCCAAGACCCCTATAGAACCCCCCCCAGGGACCCCATGGCCACATAGGGACCTCCTCCAAATCATCCCAAGACCCCCTGTCCTCCTCCTAACTCCCACGTCCCCCCCCCCAGGTGACTGTGGAGGCGGGAAGAACGGCTTTGGGTACAAGACCCGCCGCTGACATCATTCTCACCCCCCGATGACATCATCACTCAGCCACCGTGATATCATGAGGCGCCACAACTGGGGGGTTTATTAAAAGCGGGGGGTCTCCAAGCCGGGGGCAGGAGGAAAATTTGGCAAAATCCGCACCCCACCCCCCCCCCCAATAAATACACGGCATCACCCCTTAAAAAGGGATCAGGGTCTGTTCTGACAGCCAATCAGCACACGCCCCCCCCCGCTGCCCCACAGCCTGGGACCCCCCAGTCCCTGAATGGCACTGGCCATCGGGGGGGGTCAGCCCTGTGCCCCCCCAGGAGCCATGGGTCAGTCCCTGTGACCCCCGCGTGGGGGTCTGGAGTGGGCCAGTCTGTGGGTACCCCCCCGCCCACATGGGGGTCTGGAGTGGGTCGGTCCGTGGGGCCCCCCCATACACGGGGGACTGGAGTGGGTCGGTCCGTGGGGGTCCCGCTGTGGGTCATACCATGGTCCCGCTGTGGGTCACTGCATGAGCTTTCTGTGGGTCCCGCCGTGGGTCAGACTGGGTCCCCGCTGCGCGTCCTGCCGTGGGTCTGACCGAGCTCCTCCTACAGCTCCCACCGTGGCTCAGTCCATGCATTTCCATGGGTCCCGCTGTGGGTCGCTCCACGCCCCACTTGGGGGTCAGTCCGTGCCCCATTCTTCCTCTAAGTCCCGCTGTGGGTCACTCCATGCTCCCGCCGTGGGTCAGGCCACGTTTTTCCTATAGGTCCCGCCAAGGGTTGCTCTGTGCCCCGGCGTGGGTCGGTCCGTGTCCTACTCGTGGGTCAGCCCGTGGCCCACTTGTGGGTCCGTGCCCCGCCGCGGGTCAGTCCGTGTTCTACGCGTGGGTCAGCCCGTGCCCCACTTGTGGGCCAGTCCACGTTCCACGTGAGGGTCAGCCCCCGTCCCGCCACCGTGGGGCCGGGCAGCGCTGTGGGGCAGCGGGGCGGCCGTGGGGCGGGGCGGTGGGGCGGGTCACTGGGGGGCGGGAGGCGGCGCCGTGGGGCGCAGCTCAGCCGAGAGCGCCTCGAAGGCCTCCAGCATGGCGGCGCGGACCCGCTCGGTGAGCGCCGGGACGTCGGCCGGGCCCAGCCCCCGGGTGGGTAGCGGGGGCAGCACCTGGATCACGCACTGCCCTGGGGGCGGAGGGTCGGGGGGCGCCCCACGGCTGCCCCACGGCCCACCTGGACCCCCCTGGACGCGGGCCTCCCTGCATACGCAGCAAACCCCCAAGGGCCCCAGACGGCCTCCTCCATGTACCCCACAGCTCCCCCATGTGCCCCCAGCCCCCCAGTAGAACCCCCAAAGCTCTTCCCACGTACCCCACACACCCCTCACACCCACAGGTATCCCCCCCCCCGCGGAGCTCCCATGTGCCCCCCAGCCACCCCTCCAGCTACCCCCTAGACTCCCCACATGACCCAATACCCCCCCCCAGCCCCACGTATGCCCCCCCAGCCCCCCATCCACATATCCCCAGATTCCCCCTAGCCCCATGCGTCCTCCCAGCCCCCCTCCATGGACCCCCCTGACTCCCCATGTGCCCCACGCTCCCCCCAGACCCGGGTCCCCAGCCCCTCACCGGCTGTGAACCTCCGCTCCCGCTTGCTGTAGAAGTGCTGGTAGGAGGAGATGACAATGGGGACGACGGGGACCTGGCGGGCAGGCGAGGGTTGAAGGGTGCTGCCCCACGGCCACCCCACAGCCGCCCCACGGCAGCCCCCCTACCTGTGCCTGGACGGCAAGGTGGAAGGCGCCCCGCTTGAAGGGCAGCATGGAGCCGCTGTGGTTGCGTGTCCCCTCGGGGAAGACCCACACCCGGACCTGGAGGGAGATGAGGGGCTGTCCCACGGCGAGACCGGGGGTGCCCCACAGCAAGGGGGGGCAGCCGGTACTGCCCCACAGTGAGCTAGGGCTGCCCCAGATCACTATGGGGTCAACTGGGGCTGCCCCACAGCAGCCCCAGGCAGGACGCACAGCATGGCGTAAGGCCCCCCAGCAGCCCCCCCAGTGCCCCACTCACGTCCTGGCTGAGCATGGTGTGGGCAGCCTCAGCCATGACGCTGATGGCGTCGTGCGTCCGCTTGCGGTCGATGAAGATGATGCCGCCGAGCCAGCAAGCCACCCCCACGGCCCCCATGTAGAGCAGCTCCCGCTTGGCGATGGGCACGCAGCGGTCCGGCAGCACCTCCATCATCCCTGGGGGCTGGCATTAGCCAGGGGGCGGCTGTGGGGCCAAGGCAGGGGGGGCTACGGGGCTGGGGGGTGGCTATGGGCACACACTGATCCAGCAGCAGCACCTCTATCATCCCCGGGGGCGGTGTTAGCCGGGGGGGGGGCCAAGCTATAGGGCTGGACGGTGGCTACGTGCACACGCCGCTCCAGCAGCGCCTCCAGCGCCCCTGGGGGCCGCGGCAGCCGTGGGGCGGCCGTGGGGCTGGGGCTCAGCAGCAGGGGCTGAACAGTGCCCATGGCGCAGGAGGCTGCTAGGGGGCCGGGGGCAAAACTAGGGGCCAGGCCGTGCGGCAGCGCCGCGGGGCGGGCGTAGCCGGCGGGTCGAAGGAGCTCTGGTGGCTGCTGACGATGAGGTAGGGGCACAGGGGACACGGCACGGGGCTGTGGGGCAGCGCCGTGGGGCAGCGCCGTGGGGTGGGCGTACCCAGCAGGTCGAGGGAGCTCTGGTGGTTGCTGACGACGACGTAGGGCTGCCGGGGGGGGAAGTGCTGGGCGCCCCGAACCGCCATCCGGATCCCGTAGAGGTGCTTCACGTGCTGCATCAGCCCCCGGATGATCCTGGCCGGGGACACGGGGTGACGGGACACGCCCCACACGCCGCCCCGCGGCCCCCCGAGTTTCACGTCCCGGGACCGCAGGAGGCGAAGGGGGTGGCCCAGCCCCGCGTCCCCCCACGCCCCCGTCCGCGCACCCCCCCGCCGTCCCTACTTCATGTTCTCAACGTCGCGGCCGCGCAGGGCGCAGAGCGGGATGGCCACCAGCGCCAGCAGCAGGATCCACCCGTTGTAGAAGCCCATCTTGCAGAAGAAGCGGAAGGAGCCGCTGCGCTCGTACAGCACCGGCAGCAGCAGCAGCGCCAGCGCCAGCGCCGCCGTCCCCACCGTCACCTCCATGGCGCCTGCGGGCGGCGGGGCTCAGGGCGGGCACCGGAGCCCGCGGGACCCCCGGACCCGCCCCCCCCGGACCCTGCCGGGACCCCCAGACCCCCCATCCGGACCCTGCCCGGACCCCCAGACGCCCCCCCCCGGAGCCTGCCGGGACCCTCGGACCCCACGGGGATGGCTGAACCCCGCCGGGATCCACCCCCCGCCCCGGGATCCCAACGCCCCAAACCCCCTTTGTCTGACCCCAAAACGCTGCGGGACCCCCAACCCCCTCCCGGGACACCGACCCCCCCCCCATCTTTAGCCCCCAAGGCCCCGCGTCGCCGCCGCTTACGGGCACCTGCCCCCCCCCGCCCCTTCCCGGGCCGGGCCCCTCCCACGCCGGGCCGGGCGGGGCCGGGCGTGGCCGCGGGGCGGCGCGTGGGGCGCGTGGCGGCGGCGCCGCCCCCCCCACCGCCCGGCCCGGCCCGGCCCGGCCCGGCCCGGCCCGGCGCAGGCCGCGCCCCGGCCCGCAGGCCCTCCGACCGCCGCCGCGCCCCCCGGGCGCCCCCCGACCCCCGGCCCCGCCGCGCCCCCACCCAGCCCCAGCCCCAGCCCCAACCCCCGCTCCCCGGTACCGGGCGGGGCCGGGCGGGGCGGCGGCTGCGGCGGCGGCGCGGGCCCTTCCCGCTTCCCGGCGGCGGCGGCAGCGGAAGCGGCGTCGCTGACGGGCGGCTCCGATAGCCAATGAGCGCCGGCCGCGCCGGCCGCGCGTCCCGCCCCCCGGCCTGCGCCGTTCCCGTGGCAACCAGGCATGGCGGCGGACGGGGGGGTGGGCGGGACCGAGCGTCGCCGCGGCAACGCCGCCGCCATCTTGTTCCGCCCCCCGAAAGGAACAGCGGGAAGGCGGGAGCCGGCCCGCGCGCTGATTGGGCGGCGCGGCGGCCCGTTAAGGCGGTGCGGCCAGTCAAGCGCCGGCCATCGCGCCCCCTCCCCCGGAGGCACCGCCCCGCACGTGATGATGCCGTGAGCGGCGGCGAGCGGGACCAATAGAAAGCGGCCGCCCCGCCCCGCCGCCGGGAGGAGTGGCCAACGCGTTTGATTGCTGATCGCGGCACCCAATAGCGACGCGCCAAACGAGCACCGCCCTCCTGGGGGGGCGGGGCCCCGCGCCCCGCCGCCGGTAGAAGGGGCGGAAGGCCGGCAGGCGGTGACTGGCAGGCGGGGCGTCCAATGAGGCGCGGTGGAGCGGGGCAGGGCAGGCGGGGCTGCGCGGAGGCGGAAGATGGCGGCGGGCGCGGGGGCGCCGGACGGGGGCCTCGAGGGGCCAAACCGCGGCGGCGCCTTCGCCTGCAACCTCTGCCTGGAGCCCGCGCGCGACGCCGTGATTGGCCGCTGCGGGCACCTGTACTGGTGAGGGGCGGGGCCGGAGCGGCGGGGGCGGGGCTTAGGGTGGGCCCGGGCCTGCGTGGGTCTGGGGGCGGGGCTTGGGGAGGGGACACGGGGGCTGGGGGCGGGGCTATAGGTGAGCTATGGGGGGGCTGTGGGGTCTGTAGGGGAGCTATGGGAGGCCATAGGGCGCTACGGACTGAGCTATGGAGGGGTTATGGGGTCTACGGTGGGGTCATGGGGGCTACCGGGGGGCCACAGGGTGAGCTGTAGGGGGGCGGTGGGGTCTCTGGTGGGGCTATGAGAGGCTACAGGGTGGGCTGTGGGGTGACTTATGGGGGCAATAGGGTCTGGGGGGGCTGTGGCGGCTCTGGGGCAGAGCTATAGGGTGGAGGACAGGGGTGGGCTGCGGCACTGTTGATGGGCTCGGCTGTGGGGCGCTGACGCCGGGTCCCCCCTTTGCAGCTGGCCCTGCCTGCACCAGGTGAGTGACCCCCCCCACGGGGGGGCAGGGGTGGTTTGACCCGGGGGGGGGCCGGGCTGTGTCCAACGGGGGGGCCGGGGGGGCCCGAACTGGGGGTGGGGGGTGTCCCCAGTCTGGGGGGAAGGGGGCCCCTGGCCATGGGGCAGGGAATGCCCGGCTGTGGGGCCGGGACTGCCCTGACCCGTGGGCATGGGGGTGCCCCGGTGTGGGGCTGGGTGCTCCCGCCATGGGGCAGCGCTGTGGGTCCCACAGTGGCTGCTGACGCGGCCCCGCTGCGCTGTGTGTGGGGCTGGGATCAGCCGTGACACCGTCGTGCCCCTCTACGGGCGGGACAGCGCCCGCCGGGACCCCCGGTGAGTGGGCTGGCAGAGCTGGGGAGGGGTATGGGGGGCTGGGACCCCCGCTGAGGGGGGCTGGGGAGGGGTATAGGACCCCCGCTGAGGGGGACAGGAGCTGGGTGTGGGAAGACAGGTGCCCCCAGTAAGCGGGCCTGGGGGGGTTTGGGGATCCATGGGCAGCATGGGGGGTCTCTGGAGGAGGGTTTATGGTGGGCTGTTGGGCACTGTGACGCATGGGGGGGGCTGTGGGGATAATGGGGGGGGACCACGGAGGGGGGGAAGTGAATGTGGGGCAGGGGCTGGGGGAGCCTGGGGGGGGTTGGATGCTGTGGGGTGGGCATGAGGAATGGGTACTGGGGGGGGCTATAGGGGCTACAAGGCAGTGCTATGGGGTGCAGAGGGCCTGTCCCCCCCCTCACCTCCCCCACCCCCCCCAGGCTGGAGACCCCCCCCCGACCCCGGGGACAGCGCCCAGAGCCCGAGACCCAGGGGGTAAGTGACCACTGGGCCCCACAGCAGCCCCTATCCCCCAATCCCCCTGCCCCACAGCAGCCCCTCCACACATCCCAGCCCCCTGCCCCGTTTCCGAGGCCCCCAAAGCCCCCCAAGTGCCACAGTGACTCCCTCCCCAGTACCCCCCAGGTGATGCAGCCCCCCACGTGCCCCCCCCAGTACACCCTCCCACCCCTGACACCACCCCGCAACTGCCCTGTGCCCACCCCCCCCAGTATCCCACCACCTCCCAACTCCCCCGTGTGTGTCCCCCCAGTGACGCAGCCCCCCAACATGTCCCTGTCCCCCCCGCCCCCAGGTGCCCCCCGCCGGCCCCAGCAGCAGCTTCCACGTGGCCTTCGGCTTCGGAGCATTCCCCTTCGCCTTCTTCAGCACCGTCCCGCAGCCCCCCCCGACTGGCACAGGTATGTCCCCCAGGACCCTGCAAACCCCCTGTGCCCCAGGGACCCCCAAGACCCGTTGTGCACCCTAAAGGGACCCCCCCCCGCTATCTCCCTGGGACCAAAGACCCCCCCAAGGGCCCCTGGGGGGCTCCAAATACCCCCCACGCCCCCCCAGGGATCAGGGGCCTTTCCCATCCCATTCTTGGGGAGCTCCCAGTGGGGGTGTACCAGGGCTCCCCCCACTCACAGTGGGTTTTGGGGTGTGCCCCCCCCCAGGGGATGCTGGTGACCCCCCCGCAGGCTCGCTGGACTCCATCTTCCTCTTCATCGCTGCCGCCTTCTTCCTCTGGCTGCTCAGCGTCTGACCCTGGGGGGGCTACATGGGGTGGAGGGGGTCTCTGGGACCCCACAGAACCCCCCCCAACCCGCTCGGATGCTGCAGGGGCCATGGGCCCCCCCATGGGGTTTTGCTGCCCCCCAGCCCCCCCCCCCCCCCAAACTGTGATTAAAGCTGCACCTCCCCCCCACCCCCCTGAGTCTGTTTTGGGGCATTCGGAGGGTTTCAGGGGCCCAAAATGAAGCACAAATGGGGGGGGGGTGTCCCCCAACCCCCATCTCGGACACCTGGGTCCCCCCATCCCTCCCCCACAGACAAATATCCGTTTTTATTTTTTCCATTTGTTATTAATCCGGGTAGAAAACGGCCCCGGGGGGGGGGGGGGGGGTGTTGCTGGAGTGAGGCCCCTGCCCCTTTCAGGGAGAATAGGGGGCGGGGCTCCCTGGGGTAAGTGCTTGCAGAGGGCGGGGCCTCAAATGGGGGCGGGGCTTGCCCGGGTGGGGAAGGCTCCACCCCCTGAGAAGAGCCAGAGGGTGGAGCTGCTGCCCAGAGAGGCGGGGTTTGCACATCGGTGGGCGGAGCTTGATCCCTTGCACGTGGGGCTCGTCCCGTAGAGGCGGGGCTTATTCCGTGGGCGTGGCTCAGCATCCCCACAGTGGGCGGAGCTTGATCTCTGGCCCCGGGGCGGTTCCCACGGACAGCGCTTTGCCCCGGGGGGGCGGGGCCTGCCGCCGGGGGGGCGGGGCTACCCACCAGCCCCCAGGTAGAGGGTGCGGGGGCGGCGGGGGCCGCGGGGGGGGGCAGGCGCCCGGCTGCGGTTGGCAGGGGGGGGCCGGCGGCGGACGTGGATGACGCGCGTGTCCATCACCTCGCAGTCCACCTGCATCATGGCCTCCAGGCCCCCCCCGCGCCCTGACAGGCTCTCTGGTGGGGGGGGGGGGGTAAGGTGTCAGTTGGGGACCCTTGGGGCAGAGGGACCCGCCAGGGACGAGGGGTCCCCCAAAGACGAGAGGGAAGCCCCCAAGGAAAGAGGAAACCCCAGAGAAAGGGGACCCCCCCCAGGTGATGGGGACCCCCCCCAGTTGACTGTAAGCCCCCCAAGGCAACGGGGAATACCCTGGGGCAATGGGCCCCCCCCCAGCGATGGAGAGCCCCCCTGGGCAACAGGGACCCCACCCCAGGCAATGGAACTCCCCAGGAAAAAGGGGATGACCCAGCCCCACCCCTGCAACACAGAGAGCCCCAAGGAACTGTGGACACCCCCCCTCCAAGGGGGCAAGACCCCCCCCCCCAGGGACCACCCGTTCTTGGACGTGTGACCCCTTGGGTACACAGGGGGGACTCCGAGCACCTTGGGACCCCCCAAACATAGAAGGGCCCCTGTTGGAGTGGGAGAACATGCAGTGGGCCCCCCCCGGGACACAGCGGGGGCCAGGAGTCCCCACTCACCATTGAGGGCGGCCGCTGGCATCACCAGGGACATCTTTGGCCGCGATGTCTTGTTGTGGCTGATGGCTGGCAGCAGCAGGTGGTCCTGGGCAGGGGGACACAGCATTGGGGACCCCCCCCACCTCCAGCAGACCACCCTGAGCCCCCCCCAGATTGCCCTTGGCCCCCCCATACCCGACGGAAGGAGACGACGTAGAAAGTGTCTTCGCGGCGGTCAATGGCGGCCAGGAAATGGGGTTCAGCCCGGTCAGGGCGGTAGAGCTGGAGCTGCCCCGGGGGGGCCCTGGAGGGACACGGGGGGGCTTCAGGTGGTAGGGGGACATGAGGGGGCACATGTAGGGATGGGTTTGGGGTGGAAAAGGCGGGGGGGGCGTTGGGGGTCCAGGAGGAGGTGGGAGAACGTGCGAGGGGTGGGGGGGGTACATGGGGGGTTTGAGGGGGTCGCGTTCCGGGGGTCTCTCACCTCTCAGGGTGGGGGGGGGCAGCTGGGACGAGGCGGGAGGAGGCCGGCGCCTTCCAGGGGGGCGAAGCCTGAAACTGCCCTACGGGGTTTGGGGGGAGCAGGGACCCCCCCAGTGCCCTCCAGAACCCACCCTCCCAGGGACCCCCAACCCCGAGCATTCCCCCAATGACCTCCCAGTGCACCAGGACCCCCCAAAGACCCCCCCTGGGATGCTACAGGCCCTCCCCCAGCCCCACAGGATCTCCCCAGACACCCCCCACCAGCCCCCCCAGCCACCTGTGGGGACTCCCCACACCCCCAGGGACCCCTAGAAATCCCCGAGAACCCCCCCAGTGACCACCAAGGGTCCCCAGAGCCCCTTGGGGTTCCCCAGGCCCCCACCCCAGGGACCCCCCCACTCACCTGGCTGCGGGGGGGCCGGGGAGGGGACCCCGGTTTCCGTCGGTCGATCTGGTGGCGCCGGACCCATCCGCTGAGCTCGTCCGCCAGCCTGGGGTGGGGTGGGGGGTCAGTGGGAGCAGGGGGGCTCACGGTGACCCCCTGCACCCCCCTCCCACCACTCCTGTCCCAGCCATACTGGGAAATCACCCACAATGCCCTGCACCCCCCATGACCCCCCCACAGCTCACCCTGGCCCCCCCCCAATCCTCCCACCATCACCAACCCCCCCCCCAACCTCCCCCAGGCCCCTCAGCCCCCCCCACGCCCCCCCCCCCCCCCCCCCCACGCACCGCAGGGACTCGGTGCGGTTGAAGTGACGACAGTCGGACGCCCGGAACAGCCCGTCCAGCTCCCGCAGTGTCACCGCGCCCAGAGAAGCGTTCCTGGGGGGGGTCGGGGGTGTCAGGAGGGGCCGGGGGAGCCATTCGGGTGGGGGGGGGCTCAGTGGGGTCAGGGGGTTCCACTGGTTTGGGGGGGGGGGCACTGCCAAACACTGGGTTTGAGGGGGATCTACTGGGGTCCATGAGAGTCGGGGGGGGCCCACGGGGGTCGGGGGGGGGGCCATTGGGGTCAGGGGGTCCCATTGGGTTTGGGGAGCCGCTGAAGCCCACTGGGGTTGGGGGGGACTCACTGGGGTCTGGTGGGGGCCCAGTGGGAGTCGGGGGCAGGCAATGAGCTGCACTGGGGCCCGGGGGGACCCACTTAGATGGGGGGTGACCAGTGGGGTCAGAGGTTCCCATGGGGCTTGGGGGGGCCACTGGGGCTCGGGGGGGGGGGCGTTGGGGGCCACTGGAGGGGTGCTCGGCGGCGGTGGGGGGGGGCACATACCTGAAGGGGGTCCTGCCGGGGGGAGCAGGCTCCTGGCGCAGCCCTGGCGGGGGGCCCCACGTCTGGGGAAGGTCGGTGGCAGGGGGCCCCCCCTCAGCCACCCCCAGGAGGTGCCGGCGGCCCCGCGGGGGGGGCTGGCGCCGGGGTTCGGCGGGGGGCGGCTGCGAGAGGCTGCAGGAGGGGGGTGTTGAAGGGGGGGAGTGGAGGCGGGGTGGCCCCCCCCCAACTTCCGACACCCACCTGAGGGGGCCCAGGTTGAAGGCGAGGAAGAGGAGGAGGGCAGCGAGGCAGGCCAGCTTGCGGGGGCCTGGGACGGGACGCAGCTCTGAGCTCTGGGGGGCACAGGAGGGACACGGGGGGGGGGGGTCAGGCTCACCTGCCCGAGGGCCCTCGTGCCCCCCCCCCCAACAGTGGTCTGTCCTGCACGGCCTGCAGTGGTGCCCCCCCAAACCCCTCTGCAATGGTACATCCCGACCCCCACCTGCCATGGGGCATCCCCGCCCCCGTAATGGTATGTGCCACAGCCCTCCCCCCGCACTGGGGCACCCCTCCGAGGCCCTGCGATGGTACAGGCTGTTGCCATGGTGATGAGCCGCGGCCCCCGCCCCGCCCCCCCAATGGGCTGTACCATTATGGGCCGGATGGGGGCAGACAAGCTGTATCATGGGGAGGTATAAGCTGTACCATTACAGGACCGAGAGAGAGCAGACTATACCATTACAGGACAGGGAGCGTAGCCTGCACCATTATGGACCGGGGGGGGGGTACAGGCTGTACCATTACGGGGGGGGGGTGCAGAGACTGTACCATTACGGGATGCGGGGACACAGACTGTACCACTACGAGATGCGGGAGACAAGCCATGCCACCAAGGGACAGAGGGGGGCACAGCCTGTGCTGCGGCCGAGCAGGGCCACCCCCCCCAGCACCCCATCCCCTCTGCAGGCCCCACCTGGCCCAGGAGGGCATCGAGGCGGCGGCGCAGGAGCCCGTTCTCGCGGCGCAGGTGGTCGTTGTCGGCCAGGGCCTGGCGCAGCCGCTCCTCCAGCCCCTGCACATACTCTTTGCGCCGGCGCCGCGACTGGCATGCCGACTCCCGGTTCTTGATCATCCGCTGCTGCCGCTTCAGCACCTTTGCCTGCACCCGCGGGTCACCAGGGTGCCAGCGGAGGGGACCCCGAGGGTCCCAGGGGAGGGGGATGCCCGGGATGACGTGGGACATCCAAGAAAGGGGGGCAGCCCTTGGGGAGAAGGGGGACACCCCAGGAGGGACAGGAGACACATGGCGGGGGGGGAATACTGAGGGGTCGGGGCCGCGTGGGGGTCAGGGGTCACGCAGGGGGTACTCACGTCAACCTCCTGGGGGCCAGGAGGAGGGGGAGCAGGGGCCGGGACGATGGTCTTGGCCTCGGGCTTGGCGGGGACGGGTGGGGTGCGGGGGGGCCCCCGGCCGGAGTGGGGCAGGCACAGGAGCCCCGGCAGCAGCAGTTCAGCCGGCGACAGTAGCACCGCGGGGGCTGGCACTGCGGATCCCCAAAGCCCCCCATTCACCCAGTGCCCCCCAAAACACCTCCCCATCACCCCAGCCCCTCCCAGCAGACCCAAAGCCCCAGTCCCACAGTCCTAGCATCCCCCAGCCCCTCCAGCCCCCCTCCCTCCCATGGCCTCAGGGCCCCCCAGCCCCCCCGAATCCCCTCCCTGTTGCCCCAGATGCCCCCAGCACCCCCAACCTCCCACGGCCCCAGCCCCCCCAGCCCTACCGGTGATGGTTGCGGGCAGAGAGGGGGCAGCTCCAGGCAGCGGCTGCAGCAGGATAGTCTGGGGGGTGCTTGGGGCAGCCCCCCCAGGCCCAGTGGCCCCCCCAGGGGGCTTGGGCTGGATGGGGGGTGTCCGGCGGCTGGGGGGCACCCCCTCTGCCTTTACGGCCCGCAGTGCCTTCCCTGCTGCGGCATTAGGGGTGTCAGAGGGGGTGTCGCGACCCCCCCACTCCCCCTCATCTGTCTATCTGCAGCTTACCGGCATCTGGGGGGGTGCAGGGCAGCGGCGGGGTCGGCTCTGTCTTCACCCCCAGCTCGGGGGGGCTGGGGGCCTGTGGGGACAAAGCTGAGAGGAAGAAGGTGGGCGGAGGGGGCAGCAGGGGGCAGCAGGGGCACCAGTGAGGGGGGACATACCCAGGCCAGGGGCTCGGAGGCAGAGGAGAGGCCAGAGGAGTCGGAGCAGTGGGACGAGGTGGGGGACCCCGGCTCTGACTTCACCTGCAGGTCTGGGGGGCAGCAGGAGCACACAACTGGCAAGGATCCCTGTGCTGCCCTGCCTCGGACGCCCCCCCAGCATCCAGTAACCCCCCCCAACCCCCCACTAGAACCTTCCCAACAACCCCATATTGCCCCCCCAGCTTGCCATTATCCTCCCCAGCCCCCCGTATCCCCTCCCACCATCCCATGAACCCATCCAGCCCACCATACACCCCCCATAAAGCCCCCCAGGACCCCTCTTCTGTTCCCCGCCCACTCACCAGGGAAGAGGCTGGAGGGCTCCTGGTCCCATGGGGGGTCAGGAGGGCTGGCAGCCTCACCCCCATCGAAGGCACAGTCGAACTGGGGTGGGGGGAGGGATGAGAGTCCGGGGCCCCCCAGGGGGTGGGGCTGGGAAGACCCCACCCGGAGGGGGCGGAGCTTGGGCATCACCAGAGGGGTATGGGTTTACCATGGGGTTAGGGTCCAGGGACGGGAAGAGGTGGGCGGGCTCCAGCCTGTCATCGAGACAACTGTAGAGAGCGGCATCTGGGGGGGGGGGGGGGGGGAGCGTGTTTACAAAAAAGCCCCGCTCCCAAGGGGCTTAGCCCCGCCCTCAACGTGCTGACTCCACCCAAATGGTTTAACCCTGCCTCCATCCAGAGCACGCCCACTTTAAGCCCCGCCCCTTTACCCCAGCAAGGCACAAGGCCGCCGGCAGGGCCCGCCCCCTCCCCAAGCCACGCCCCCTAAGAAAGCCCCTCCCACGCAGTGCCCGGGCCGCCCCGCCCCACAACACGCGGAAGCGGCCTCCCCCCCCCCCGGCCCCGCCGCGCCGAGGCCCCTCCCCGCCCCGCCCGGGCCTACCCCAGTCCTCGGCCCCCAGCAGGTTGTCGGCCCGGAACCGCCCCGCGTCGCTCAGCACCAGCAGCTCCGGCGCCAGCGCCGCCATCTTCCACCGCGCCGCGCCGCGCGCGCCCCCCCGCCAATCCGCGCCGCCGCCCGCCCACCAATGGGAGCGCGGCTCGCCCGGCCGGCCTCCGCGCAGGCGCGCTGCGGGCGGGGCGGGCGGCGCCTGCGCGCTGCGCCCTTCCGGCCCCAGCCCCCCCGCCCACCGGCGGCGTTTAAAGGGGCAGCGCCGCCGCCGCCGCCGCTCGCCTCGGTCCCCGCCCCGGCCCCGGTAGGACCCGCCCCGCCCGCAGGGGAAGGAAGGAGGGAAGGAGGGAGGGAGGGAGGGAGGGAGGGAGGGAGGGAGGGCGGGCGGGCGGGAGGGAACGTGGGCGTCTCCACGGCAACCCCGCCCAGGTGGGCCGCGGCCCAGCTGGGGGCGTGGCCGGATGTGACGCGAGGAGGCGGGGCTGCCGGACGCCGGGGTCCTCGCCCAGGTGGGAGCGTGAGCGGCCCGGGACGGCCGGGTCCACGGGGGCGGGGGGGGTCCCGGAGGCCGGGGTGCCCCCGGTGGGGGGTGGGGCGGACACCGGGGTCCTCTCTGATCAGGCTCCGCCCCCCCGTCTCGTAGGCCACCGCCGGAGAAACGCGATTGGCCGAGGAAGAAATGGAAGGCGGAGATTCAGCCGATGGGGAGGCAGCGCTCAGGGGAGCAGCCAATGGGGCTGCGGAGGAGCCGGCCAATGGGCAGCGAGCGCCCGGAGGTTTGCCAAATGAGGAGGGAGGGAGGCCGGTACCAGCCAGTGAAGAGCTCGGGGGAGCCTGCGCAGTGGGGGAGTCATCCAATGGGGTCGCACTGCTGCTGGGCTTGTCCGAGGAGCAGCCCAGCTCAGCCAATGAGCAGCTAGGGGGGAGCCAAGCGCCCGGGGGCTCAGCCAATGAGGAGAGAGGAGGCCTGCACAGCCCAGCCAGTGAAGAGGCAGGGCCCCAAGACCCAACCAATGAGACCACGGGACACCAGGGCCCAGCCAATGAGCTTACCGGGCTACAGGGTGCAGCCAATGAGAAGGCAGAGCCGCACAACCTGAACAATGAGGCCAAAGGGCTGCAGCACCTGACCAATGAGGATGCAGTGCCGCAAGCCCCAACCAATCAGGACCCCGTCCCACGCATCCCAGCCAATAAGGACACAGGACCTGAAGCCCCAACCAATGAGGATGCTGGCCTCCGAGCCCCAACCAATGAGAGGGCGGGAAGCCAGGATCCAGCTGACGCCCTCCGGGCTCCACCCGATGGGGTGTCGCCCCGCCGGGCGTCACCATCCCGCGAGCACGTGCCCCTCCCGGCCCCGCCCGATGGGGCGGGGGATCCCTGGGACTGGTCACGCGAGGAGGTGTGGCTGCGGGCACCCGAGGAGGGGGGGGAGGAGGAAGAGGAGGAGGGGTGGGGGCAGCTGGAGGAGGAGGACAACGACGACGGCGAGGAGGGGGAGGGGGAGGAGGAAGACCCCTGGGCGGGGGCCGGGCCCCCCCCGGGCTGGTGGCTCAGCCCTGACGCCGCCTTTGCCAAACGGGTGCTGCGGCGCGGCCGGGGGCTGGGTCGCCCTGGTCCCGGCTCCCGCTGCCGCGTGCGGCTGGAGACCCCCCCCGGGGCGGGAGTGGCGGCAGGGTGGGGGGCGGTGGCGGCAGGGGCAGGGGGCGGCCGGTGGCAGACCCTGCGGCTGGGGGATGGCGAGGGGCGGTGGGCGGCGGCGCTGGACGCCTGCCTGGAGACGATGGCGGCGGGGGGAGCGGGCCCGGCTGTGGCCGGCGGGGGCGGGGGGCGGCGATGGGGGTGCGGTTGGGGGGCTTCTCCCCCGCACCCCCCTTCTGGGAGGAGGCGCCGGGCGGGCGCTGGCGGGCGGTGCTGGCGCGGCAGGAGCGGGCGGCGTCGTTGCTGGGGGCGGGGGGCGGCAGGGCCGGCGGCCAGGGCCTACGCCCAGGCCCTGCGAGCGGCGGTGGCGGCCGGGGGGGCCCCGCCATTGCCCCCTGCCCTGGCACGGCCCAAGGCGGAGCTGCACGCCGGGCTGGCCCTCTGCCAGCTGCGGCTGGGGCTGCCGGCAGCGGCGGCCGCCAACGCCGGCAAAGCACTGGCCCTTCGGCCGGGGCACCTGGAGGCCCGGTTCCGGCGAGCGCTGGCGGCGGCGGCCATGAGCGACCTGGAGGCGGCGGCCGCCGACCTGGCGCTGGTGCTGCGGGAGGAGCCCGGCCACGCCGGGGCACGCCGGGAGCTGCGCCGGGTGCGGGGGGCCGCCCGGGAGAGGGACGCCCGCCTGGCACGACGCCTCGGTCGGCTCTTCGCCTGAGGGGGGGGGTGTTAACGAGGGGCGCTTCGTCTGGGGTGGGGGCGGTCTGTCTGGGGGGCTGGGGATGCCCCCTTGATAATAAACCGGATTGTTGATGAGCAGTTTCTTCGGTAGGGGTGGGGAGGGGGCTGGGGTGCTGGGGATGCCCCTCCTTGATAATAAACAGGTGTGTTAATGAGGGGTGCTTCATTAGGGAATGGGGGGGGGGTGGATGGATGTGGCATCACCCCAGGGATGCAGGACCAGGAGTGCTGTTGTCATGGAGATGCTGTTTTGGGGGGGGGGGGATCTGGGGATGAGGCCCCCCGCCCCCCCATTAATGAACAGGATTGTTAATGAGAAATGCTTGATTGGGGGGAGGGGGTGGGGGCAGATGGGGCATGGCTGGGGGGATGCTGTGGGCCACGCCTCCAATTAGCAGCCCCTAACAATGGCCCCACTTCATTAGCAGCAGCAACCCCCCCCCCCCGCCCCGCACCTCCAATTAGCAGCCCCTAACAATGGCCCCGCTTCATTAGCAGCAACCCCCCCCCCCCCCGCCCCGCATTGCCATGGAGACACCCTTCCTTCCCCCCCCCCCCGGGCAGCGAGCGGGACGGTAAAGCGCTGCCCCTCCCCCGTATCAATATAGAGATTTATTGAACCGGCAGCAGCAAAACGTCACAGGGGGCGGGGCCTGGTGCGGGGGCGGGTCTTGGCATGCAGATGGGGCGGGGCCCCGCCACAAAGCTTCCTGGGAGGCCCGCCCACCGTGGAGCCCTGGGGGCGGGGCCAGAGGCGTGGCTGGGGGTGGGTGGGGCCAGGCGTTGCCGTGGTGATGCTGTACCTGTTGCCAGGGTGTTGCTGTGGGATGCCAGGCGTCGCCATGGCGACGCCGGGAGTGGCTGTTCCCATTACCGCGGCAACGCGAGGCCTCCCGGGCGTTGCCATGGGGACGCCCGGCGCTGTTGCCGCGGCAACGCCGAGGGTCTCCAGTACCCGAGCCGTCGCTACGGCGTTGCTAGGATCCCCAGCGTTGCCACGGCGATGCCGAGGGTCCCCATCGCCACCGTGGCTGGGGCGCGGCGGGTGGGGGGGGTGTCGCGGTGACGTCACTAGGGCTCCCAGTCGTTGTCGTGGTGCTGGGCGGCGATGATGATGACGACGGTGAGGATGGTGCAGAGCACGATGGCGGCGATGCCCACGGCCAGGCTGATGAAGGAGAAGTTTCGTGCCTCCCGCGAGGCGATCTCGGCCGAGACGATGTCCCCCCGCGCCACTGCCGTGCGCACCTGGGGGGGGCGGGGGGCGGGTCAGCACCACTGTCCCACGGCCCTGGCACCCCTATGTGTCCCGGGGGGCACCTGGATGGCCCCCAGACCCGCCCTCCCCACAGCCCCCCACCCCCCGCCACCTGCACAGCTTTGACGATGGCGACGACGCCGGTGGGCCAGAAGCAGCAGAGGGTGGTGAGGACAGCGATGGGCAGGTAGTCGTGGGGCGCCCGGCGCCCCTCCAGCCCCGCCGGGACCCCCCCGGGCACCCCCATGGGGGTCCCCAATGGCCCCCCCAGGGTGCCCCCCACCGGCACCCCCACGGGGCCGGGCAGGGGGCCGGGGCCGGGGCCGGGGGGGGCTGCCCCAAAGGCCTGCAGAGAGGAGGGGGGGGGTCAGGGGTGGGGCCCGCGGCAGGACACGCCCCCTGCGTGACCACGCCCATGTACACACCACCCCTCCCACGGGCCACACCCCCAGAGGTCCCAGCTCTCTCCCCATAGGACCCTGGAAGTTCAGTCTGTGCCCCTCATCAGACCACGCCTCCCACCAGAGGCCACGCCCCTTCCCACAAACCCCACCCCCAGAGACCTTCCCTGCAGGCCCCGCCCTCATGAAGTTCCACCCCCAGCTGTTGGACCCCACCCCACTGCAAGCCACAGCCCCTCCCTATGGGCCCTCCCCCCCGCTGGACCCGCGTCCCCAATAACCCCGCCCCTTCCGTTAGCCCCGCCCCTCCCGGCCGGCTCCATCGCCGCCCTGGCACTCTCCTGCCTTCCCCCAGCCCCTCCCCTCCCCGCAGGCCCCGCCCCTCCCGCAGGCCCCGCCCACTCACCGGCCCGACGGGGTAGACGGGGACGTAGGCGGTGCAGGGCTGGAGCTGGAGGGTGAAGGGGGGGGGCGCGTAGGGCAGGGGGGGCTGCGGGGGGGGCCCGTAGGGCTGGGAGGCGGCGGGGGGGGGCCGGGGCAGCGTGGCTGCGTGCGGGGCCACGTGCGGGCCCCCCCCGGCCCCCGGCAGCCCCCGGGGCAGCGTGGCCGCCCCCGCCGCCCCCCCGACCCCCGGCCCCCCCCCGCGGCAGCGTGGCCGCCCCCGCCGGTCCCCCCCCGCGGCAGCGTGGCCGCCCCGGCGCCCCCCCCCCGGCCCCGGCGGTGCCGGCGGCCCGTAGGGGGGGGGGCGATGCGTGGGGGGCCCCCTCCGGCGCTCCTGGGGGGAGAGGGGCGTCAGGGCGGACGGGACCCCCCCCGGGACCCCACCCCCACCCCCAGGGACTTCCCCCCATCGCCAAGGGCTCCCCCAAACTCCCAGCCCCCTCCCCCCCCAAATCCCCCCAAGAGCCCCAGAAGTCCAGCCCCCCAAATCAAATGCCCCCCCCCTCCGGAACGCCTCCCCTCCCCCCCCCCCCAGGGCCCCGTTTCTGGGTCACCCTCCCCCCGCCCCCCGGAGCTATTTATAGCGCGACAAGGGGGGGGGGGGTGTCTGCCCCGGACGCCTGGGTCCCCCGGGGCATGTGCACACGCGTGTGCAACACCCCCCACCCCCCCCCGGGACACGCGTGTGATCGTCGCACACGCAGCATCCCCCCGCCCGCACAGCGCGGCCTCCTCGAACGCGGACACGCGTGACGCGACCCCCCCCCAAGGGACCCTCCTGCCCCCCACGTCTCCCCCAGCCCCCCATCACTCCCCCCCGCCCCCATCCCGCTCCGCACCGGGTTTCTCGGCCGCCATGGCCGGGCCGCACAGGGACCGGGACCGGGACCGGGACCGGGACCGGGACCCCCAGCCGGGCCGGCGCAAAGCCCGGGCCGGATCGGAACGCGGATCCGGATCGGAACCGGCGCCCGGCCTGGATCCCCCGGCCGGATCGGCGCCCCCCCCCTCCTCTCCCGGTCCGGCACAAATCCCGGGCTGGAGCCGAGCGGGCCGGACCGGGACCGGGACCGGGACCGCCCCGGAACCCGGCCTGGATCGGGCCGGAGCGGAGCGGGACCGGCACCGCCGCCCGGACTGGATCCCTCGGACCGGATCGGGGCCGGTGCAAATACCGGGCTGGATCCGACCGGACCGGGACCGGGACCCCCCCCAAGAACCCGGAGTGGATCCACCGGACCGGAGCCCCCGACACCAGCGAGGCCACAAGAGACTTTATTGACGTTTGCAGTGACCCAGAACAGCCGGGTTTGGCCGAAAATAGTCACCTTGGCCCAATGGGGCCAGTCCCGGGGGAGTCTAGGGAGTGGTGGGGGTCCAGGGGGGCCGTGGGGGACCCCGGGAGTGTTGGGGGATTGCAGGGGCGACCCTGGGGAGGTGGGGGGGGAGGTCCCCCCAGATTTGGGGGGTGGGGGTAAGGTCAGGGGTCACTGGGGATCACCCAGGGGCCGGTGTCACTCGGGGGGTGCCGCGGGGGGGGGCTTGGAGATCTCAGGGGGGGCCGTGGCGGCGCAGCAGCCCCCCGAGGCTGTCGAGGGCGCCCTGCAGCGCAGCCCCCAGGCGGGCGGCCTCGGTCTGGTGGCAGCAGGCGAAGGCGGTGACGGCCACACGCAGACCCCCGGGGGGGCCGGGGGGGTCGTGGGGATCTGGGGGGGGCCACGTGCCCCACCCCCACCCCATAGCCGTCGGGCACCAGTGGCCCCCGCAGCAGCCAGCAGCCCTCGCGGGAGCGCACCTGGCGGGGGGGGAATGGTGCTGCACCCCAGGACCCGCCAGCACACCCCAAAACGCCCCGAACCGCCCCAAGACCCCCCCAAACGGTGCCTGGGTTGGCCCCAGCCCCCCAACCTGTGTGTGTCCCCCCAAAAGTACCCACCCCTGAAAACACACCCTGGAGGCACCCAAACTGCCCCAAATACCCCCCCCCGGTTCCTGCCCCCTACCTAAAAATGGCCCCCACCCCCCCAAATGCACCCGATCTCCCCCCTGTGCACCCCAAAGGGCTCCAGAGAGACCCCCGACCCCCCGGTGGCACACCCCCAAACGCCCTGGGCCCCCCAGCCCCGGGGGGGGCCCTGGGTGGGTTTTGGGGGGGGGGGGGGGGATGTTCCGGGGCGGGTACCTGCACGGTGCAGAGGCGGAAGTGGGTGGCGAGGGCGTAGGCCGGGTCCATGAAGATTTCGGGGAGCGGCTCCCCCGCCGCGATGGCCGCCTGCCGCAGCCCCTGCAGGTGCCGCTCGGCGCCCTGCCCGGCCAGCACCTGCGCCGGGCACCGCGGTCCTCACACGCCCGCCCCGTAGCCCCGCCCCCCTCCCCGTGACCCCGCCCCCGATGCCGCGGTCCCCACCCGCCCCCCGACGCGGGGTGCCCTCACCTCCTGCGTGCGCCGGCTCTGCGCCTCCACGGCCTCGCGCAGCAGCGCCAGCTGCAGCTCCGGCTGCGGAACAGGAAGTCCCGCCCCCACTTTGCACCCGGGGCAGGAAGTCCCGCCCCCACTTCACACCCGGGACAGGAAGTCCCACCCCAACTTCACACCCGGGGCAGGAAGTCCCACCCCCACTTCACACCTGGGGCAGGAAGTCCCACCTGCACGTCACAGCCGGGGCAGGAAGTCCCACCCCCCACATCACACCTGGGGTAGGAAGTCCCGCCCCGACTTCACACCCGGGGCAGGAAGTCCCGCCCCCACTTCACACCTGGGGCAGGAAGTCCCGCCCCAACTTCACACCCGGGACAGGAAGTCCTGCCCCCACTTCACACCCGGGGCAGGAAGTCCCGCCCCCACTTCGCACCCGGGGCAGGAAGTCCCGCCCCCACTTCACACCTGGGGTAGGAAGTCCCGCCCCCACTTTGCACCCGGGGCAGGAAGTCCCACCTGCACTTCACACCCGGGACAGGAAGTCCCACTCCAACTTCACACCTGGGGTAGGAAGTCCCACCCCAACTTCACACCCGGGGCAGGAAGTCCCACCCCCACTTCACACCCGGGGCAGGAAGTCCCACCTGCACGTCACACCCGGGGCAGGAAGTCCCACCCCCCACATCACACCTGGGGTAGGAAGTCCCGCCCTGACTTCACACCCGGGGCAGGAAGTCCCACCTGCACTTCACACTCGGGACAGGAAGTCCCACCTGCACTTCACACTCGGGACAGGAAGTTCCGCCCCAACTTCACACCCAGGGCAGGAAGTCCCGCCCCCACTTCACACCCGGGGCAGGAAGTCCCACCTGCACGTCACACCCGGGGCAGGAAGTCCCACCTCCCACATCACACCTGGGGTAGGAAGTCCCGCCCCCACTTCACACCTGGGGCAGGAAGTCCCGCCCCAACTTCACACCCGGGACAGGAAGTCCTGCCCCCACTTCACACCCGGGGCAGGAAGTCCCACCTGCACTTCACACTCGGGACAGGAAGTCCCACCTGCACTTCACACTCGGGACAGGAAGTTCCGCCCCAACTTCACACCCAGGGCAGGAAGTCCCGCCCCCACTTCACACCCGGGACAGGAAGTCCTGCCCCCACTTCACACCCGGGGCAGGAAGTCCCACCTGCACTTCACACTCGGGACAGGAAGTCCCGCCCCAATTTCACACCTGGGGTAGGAAGTCCCGCCCCCACTTCACACCCGGGGCAGGAAGTCCCACCTGCACTTCACACCCGGGGCAGGAAGTCCCGCCCCAACTTCACACCCAGGGCAGGAAGTCCCGCCCCCACTTCCCACCCGGACAGGAAGTCCTGCCTACCTCCGCATGGGGGTCGTCAAGGGCACGGGCCAGGGCCAGGCAGGGGGGCCCGGGGGGGCGCAGCAGGTCCGTGCAGCCGGGCAGGACGTGGCGCAGGGAGGTCGGCTCGCAGGAGGCGCAGAGGGAGCCATGGGCCCTGGGCGGGGCAGGCCTGGGTCACACGGGCGCCAGGGTCCCCCCCCGGACACCGGGGTGTGTCCCCCCGGATGCCGAGGCCCCCCCCCCCCCCCGTACCTGTAGAAGGCCACCTGCAGGGCCACCTGGACGATGGCCTCCGGCCGCAGTGGCCCGCCTGCCCCGAAGCCCTCGTGGGAGAAGCAGTGAACGTCCACGTCCGCCGCCAGGCTGGGGAGGGGGGTGGACAGGGGGTGAGGGGCGACGCCCGGCCCCTCCCCGACCATCGCCCCGCACCCCCTGACCCCCCCTGTGACCCCACCTGTCCAGGTGCCGCTTCGCCCGCTCCACCTCGGGGGCGGTTTCGGGGCCGAGGCTGAAGCGGAGCCGCTGGGGTGGGGGGAGGGGCAGTGATGTCATCGAGGCGGGGCTGGGGTCCGGGCGGCGGCTGGAAGGCAAGGGCCGGTGAGGGCAGGGAAGTCCCTCCTGGCCCCCGCCCTGCCAAGCCCCGCCCCCCTCACCCACCAGCAGTCGAGGGCATGGTCGACCATCTCCGCAACGACGGCGCCGTCAATCACGGCCGGGTCGTAGACGACCCCCGCAGGTCCCGTCCTCCCCCACGATGAACTGGGGGGGCGGAGGGAGTGTCAGGGCGCAGGAAGTCCCGCCCCTGACTGCCCAGTACTGCCCCCTCGCAGACACGCCTTCTGGGGCAGAACAGGAAGCCCTGCCCACCACCCTGGAACAAAGGAAGCCCCGCCCTCCACGGGGACACGTGACCCACAAACAGGAAGTCCCCCCTCCCAGGGACCCGACTGCAGAAGCCCCGCCCACCTGGAGGGTCTTGTCGAACCAGCGGTTGCCACTGTTGGCGCAGGCCCCGCCCCCGTGCAGCACCTGCGCGGCCCCGCCCCCCGGGCCCCGCCCCCCGGCGGCCGCCAGCACCGGCGCGTCCAGGCTGAGCGCGAAGAGGCTGCGCTGGATCCGGCCAATCGAGGCACGGTTCAGTCGGTCTGCGGGGGCGGAGCTTCAGTGGGTGCCACCCCGTCTGCCCTGGGAAGCCCCGCCCTCAAGAACCGCCCAAACAAGAAGCCCCGCCCCCAGGGCCTCCCCAGAGGGGAAATCCCACCCCCTGGGGCCCAAAACCAGGAAGTCCCGCCCTCTGTTAGCACCTGAAGAGGAAGTCCCACCCCCCAAAGACACCCCAAAACAGGAAGTCCCACCCCTCCAGGCCCCGCCAACTCACCCCGCATCAGCAGGCGGTAGACCCGCCCCCACGCGTGCCGGTGCTGCCCTGTCAGCAGCCCCAGGGGCGGGGCCCCGCCCCGCCCCGTCCGCGCCCGCAGCCCCCCCAGGGCCGCTGCCAGCGCCGCCGGTGGCAGGGGGGTCCCCGCCTCCCCACATGCTTCCACCTGGAAGAACTGGGGGGGAAGGGGGGGACACACCCCAAAACGGCCCCGTTGGCACCGCACGGCCCCACCCCCGGCGGCCTCAAAACCACCACCCGTGTCCCCCAGGACCCTCCCAGACCCCCCCGTGCCCCCAGCTCCCCCCAGCACCCTCCTCCATCCCTCCTATCTCCCCCTTCTCGGACCCCCAGGACCCCCCGTGTCCCCCCCCCAGGACTCCCATATCCCCCCCAGGACCCCCCATGCCCCCCCATTTCCCCACCAGGACCCTCCTGAACCCCCCCAGGCCCCTCAGGAAACCCCCATGTCCCCCCCGTGACCCCCCCAGGACCCCCTGACCCCTCCCAGGAATGCCATATCCCCCCCAGGACCCCCCATTTCCATGCCAGGACCCACCTGGACGCCCCCAGACCCCTCAGGACCCCCCTGTGTGTCCTCCCCCGAGACCCCCCACCCTGCCCTGCCCCCCCCCCCCCCCGGTACCTGGCAGTTGCGGACGACAGTGATGAAGGGGGGGGGCTGGGCGCCGGGGGGCAGCCGCAGCACCTCGTCCCGCTGGGGGCCCGGCACCCGGCACCCCCCAAACGCTGCCTGCACCCACGGCTCAGGGGGGTCACGCCTGGGCCACCAGGACACCCGCCGTCACCCATGGCACCTCACAGGGACCCCTGGCACCCCGTGCCCCCCCCCAGTGACCCCCAGCCCCCCACGGGACCCCCTCGGCCCCAGCACCCACCGCTCCAGCTGCGCCCGGTAGTCGAGGACGCCTGCGATGAGCCGAGCCGCAAACCTGGGGAACCAGTGACGCCAGTGTCCCCCAGTGCCCCCCCAGTGTCCCCCAGTGCCCTCCAGTCCCCTCTCAGTCCCTCCCAGTGCCCTCCAGTGTCCCGCAGTGCCCCCTCTGTGCCTCCCAGACTCCTCCAGTCCCTCCCAGTGCCCCCTGGTCCCCTCTCAGTCCCTCCCAGTGCCCCTCAGTGTCCCCCAGTCCCTCCCAGTCCCCTCTCAGCCCCTCCCAGTGCCCCCTAGTCCCCTCCAATCCCTCCCAGTGCCCTCCAGTCCCCTACCAGTCCCCTCTCAGTCCCTCCCAGTGCCCCCCCAGTGTCCCCCCAGTCCCTCCCAGTCCCCTCTCAGTGCTCTCCAGTGTCCCCCAGTGCCCCCTAGTCCCCTCCAATCCCTCCCAGTGCCCTCCAGTCCCCTACCAGTCCCCTCCAGTCCCTCCCAGTGACCCCCAGTCCCCTCCAGTCCACCCCCCAGCTCTCCAGACCCCACTCACCACAGCTGCCCCCTCCAGTCCTCCCAGTCCTGCCGGGGCAGCACCAGTCCGGCACTGGTGTGCACGGGCAGCGGCAGCCGCTCGCTGGAGCCCCACGGCCATTCCTGCGCCCAACGCCCGGACACCTGGGTCCCCCGGACGCCTGGGTCTGTCCCCCCCCCCAAATCCTGGCTGTCCCCTGACACTTGGGTCCCCCATCCTTCCCCGGACGCCTGGGTCCCCCTGAACTCCCGGGGCCCCCCAAAACTCCTGGGTCCCCCCTCCCTGCCCAGACACCTGGGTCCCCTCACCCGCCTGAGTCCTCCCTGAACTCCCGGGTCCCCCCGAAGCCCCCCCCCCCGTCCCCCCCGGGTCCCCCCACCGCCCTGGGTCCCCCCAACCCCCTGCGTCCCCCCAAAGCCCCCCTGTCCCCCCCCGGGTCCCCTCACCCCCCTGAGTCTCCCCTGAACTCCCGGGTCCCCCCGAAGCCCCCCCCCCGGGGCTCACCGGCAGGCGGGGGGGGACGGGGGGCTGCCGGCGCAGCCGCTCCTGCAGGCGGGGCCCGGCCCCCCCGGGCGCCCCGAACTCCCGGACCAGGCGGCGGGTCCGGTCCCGCTCCCCCGGGGCCACCAGTGCCTCCAGTGCCCCCAGCAGCCGCCCCAGCGTCGCCCCCAGCGCCGGCAGCGGGGGGCGCCCGCCCCTCCCGGGCACCTCCTGCGGGGGGGAACCCCGGGACCCCCTGAGCAACGGGGACCCCCCCCCGCGGGGAACGGCCCCCCCCCCTCCAGTGCAATGGGACCCCGAGTGATGCGGATCCCCCCAAGACACACCCACCCACCCCCCCGGTGCAGTGGGGACCCCCCAGGACCCCCGCGTGCAGCGGGACCCCCCCATGTGACGGGACCCCCCCGGGACGCCCCCCGCCGCCTCGTGCCACGGGGACCCCGTCGGGTGGTGAGGACCCCCCCGGTGCGATGGGACCCCGGGTGATGTGGATCCCCCCAAGACACCCCCCCGCGTGCAGTGGGACCCCCCCATGTGATGGCGACCCCCCCCCCCAGGACGCGCCCCCCCCCCCCGTGCAATGGGAACCCCCCTGCCACGTGCAACGAGCCCCCCCCACGCCCCGCCCCCCGCAGCACGCGGACGTGCCGCCCCGCACGAGCGCTTCCCCCCCGCCACGGGCGCGCGTGGACTCACCGGCGGGGCGGCGGGGGGGGGGCGCGGGGGGGGGCGCGGCGGCGACCCCAGACCCACGGCGACCGCCCCATGGCCCGGACTCGCGGGTCCCTCCCGGGCGCCTGGGTCCGCCCGGGTCCCGCCCCGCCCACGCCCACCCCCCCACACCCCACCCCCCCCGCGGGGACCCAGGCGTCCGGCCACCCCCGCGACCACCCACGGCGCTCAGGGCACCGCGTGGGCTCCACCCCCTCCAGACGGCCCACGGTCACGGGGGGGGGACCCGGGGGCCCCCCGGGAGGGCCCCACCCGGGAGTAACGAAGCCTCATTAACAGCAGCTGCCGCTAATGAGCGTCCCGTCCCGGACACCCGGGTCCCCTGCGGGCTGCCCCCCCCGCCATAGCACCCCCCCACCCGGGGGGGACCCGGGCGTCCGGGGGGGGACCCAGGCATTCGGGGGGACGACGACACCCAAGCGTCCGGGGGGGGGACGCACCCAAGCCTCCGGGAGGGGACACCCAGGCATTCGGGGGGGGCTCCCAGGCGTCCGGGGGGGGACATCCAAGCGTCCGGGGGGGACCCGGGCGTCCTAGAGGGGGACCCGGGCGTCCGGGGATGACACCCAGCGCGCGGGGGTGCCCCCCCCCACTTTCCCTCTTGACAAGCTCTCAGCCGCTCCGTGTTTGCTCAGCACACAGTGGCCGCAGGTGGGGGTGGGGCCCGGACGCGTGGGTCCCCGCGGGGGGGGGTGGAGGGGGGGGCAGGGTCGGGCAGCCCGGACGCCTGGGTTCTCGGCGGCAGCGAGGTGCGTGGGGTCCCCCGGGACACGCGTGACCCCGCGGTTCCCCCCTGGGGAAGCCCCGGCCGCCGGCGTGCCCCGGAGCGTGACGAGGCGGTGGGGGCCCGGCCGCCGGGGTTCCCCCCCCCACCCCCGTGGGAGCCGCGGGGCCCGGCCGCCGGGGTCCCCCCGTGGGACCTGCGGCCGTGGGGCCCGGCCGCCGGGGTCGTCGTCCCCCCCCGCTCCGTGGGAGTGGGGGGCCCGGGCGCCGGGGTTCCCCCCAGTGACCCCATGGCTTGACCGAGGGGACCCCCCCCCCCGCGGTGGATGGGGGTGGGGGTCGGGGGGGGTCGGGACGCCTGGGTGCCCGGTGGGGGGAGGCGGGGGGGGCTGTTAGGGCCGCGCGCGCCGGAACTGACGTGCGGGAGGGGGAGGGGAGCCGGGAGGTAAACAGGGAGAGGGGCAGGGGGCTGGGGGAGAGGGGCAGGGGGCTGGGGGGGAGGGGCAGCGCCCCGCTACGCCCTGGGACCCCCCGAGGGGGTGCGGGGCCGCTGGGTCCCCGTCTGATCCCCTGCCCCCCCCCCCCCGCCTCCAGATGCCCCCTGCGTGGCGCGGCGTGGGGCGCGGGGGGGGGGGCCGTGGCGCTGGCCTTGGCCTTCCTCCCCCCCCTCCTCCTCCTCCTCCTGCTGGTGGTCCCGGGGGGCTCCTACCGCCCCGTCGTCATCGTCCACGGCCTCTTCGACAGCCCCAGCGACTTCCGACACCTCCGCGCCTTCATCAACGAGGTCAGGCGGGCGGGGGGGGTCCCCTGCACCCCCCCGGGGGCCTGGGTCCGTCACCCCGCCCCCCCCGACACCTGGGTCCCCTGCGTGATCTCACCCGGGCACCGGGGTCCCTCCCCCCTTCATCCCACCCGGATGCCGGGGCCCCCGTGTCTTCCCGCCCCCCCCCCGCACGACCCCACGCGAACACTTGGGTCTCCCCCTTCGCCCTGCCCGAACGCCCGGGTCCCCTCCTGCACCCCCCCCGGGCACCCCCCTTCCTCCCACCTGGGTGCCCCCCCCGTGACCCCATCCAGACACCTGACCCTGCCCGCATGCTGGGCCCCCCCCGACCCCCGGGATGCCAGGGTCCGCTCATATGAGCCCCCCCTGGATGCCTGGGGCCCCCCCAGACACCTGGGTCCCCCCACGTCACCCCCTGGGACGCCTGGGTCCCCCCCAGACACCTGTGTCCCTTGCCCAGACGCCTGTCCCCTCCTTGACCCCCCCCTTTGACACCCACCCCCCTGTCGCCCCCCCCCAGAGCCACCCAGGGACGGAGGTGACGGTCCTGGACCTCTTCGACCGGGGGGCATCGCTGCGGCCGCTGTGGGTGCAGGTCGAGGGGTTCCGCCGCGCCCTCGCCCCCATCATGGCCAACGCCGCCGACGGCGTCCACCTGCTGGGCTACAGCCAGGGTGCGCGGGGGGGTGCCCGGCTCCGGGGGGGGGGGGTCTCCCAGGTACCTGGGTCTGGGGGGCGGGCGTGGGTTGGAGGGGGTGCTCCCCAGACACTGGGGTCCATGGGTGGGGGTCCCCTGGACACCGGGGTCCCCCCACTGACCCCCCACCCGCAGGGGGTCTCATCTGCCGGGCGCTGCTGGCCACGATGCCCGACCACAACGTCCACAGCTTCATCTCGCTGGCGGCCCCCCAGATGGGGCAGTACGGGGGTGAGGGGCTGGGGGGCACGGGACGGGTCCCTGGGTGGGTTTGGGGGGGTCCTTGGGTGGGGTTTTGGGGGTCTCAAGGGGAATTGGGGGGCCTTTGTGAGCATTGGGGAGGCTTCAGGTGTCCCTGGGTGGGGGGTTTTTTGGCTTTTACGGAGGTTTTGGGGGTCCAAGGTAGGTTTGGGGGTCCCTGACCGGGTTATGGGGAGGTTGGGGGAGCTTTGGAGGGTCCCTGGGGGTGGTTGGGGAGCTTGGGGAGGTTTTGGGGGGGTCCCTGGGGGGTTTATGGGGAGGTTTGGGGGGGTCCCTCGGGAGATTGGGGGGTGTTAGGGTGTCCTTGAGTGGTTTCGGGGTGTCCGTGGGTGGGTTCAGGGTGTTTGGGGGGTCCCTGAGTGTTTTGGGGGTGCCCCTGGGTGGGTTTGGGGGGTGTCAGGGGGTCCCTGACTGGTTTTGGGGTGTTCCTGGCCGTTGCGGTGCAGACACTGACTACCTGAAGTGGCTTTTCCCCCGGCACATGAAGTCCAACCTCTACCGGCTCTGCTACACCCCCCTGGGCCAGGGGGTCTCCATCTGCAACTACTGGAACGGTCTGGGACGCCCCAACCTCCCCCAGGGGACCCCAACCCTCCCCCTGGGACCCCGAACCTCCCCCTGGGACCCCAAACCTCCCCCTGGGACCCCCAAATCCCCCTGGCACCCCAACCCCAAAATATTCCTGCGCACCCCAAAACCTGCCATGGGGGGACCCCACTCCCCTAAGACCCCCAAACCAGCCCCAGGGGGACAAATCCCCCTGCAGACCCCGGGGAGGGGGTCGCACTGGGGGGGGCGACACGGGGGCTGACCTCCCCCTGCCCCGTGGATGCGGGGCCCCCCCCAGACCCCCACCACCGTGAGCTCTACCTAAACAGCAGCGACTTCCTCGCCCTCCTCAACGACGAGCGGCTGCACCCCAACGCCTCCGGTGAGCCCCTATAGAGGCCCCTACAGACACCCCTCTAGCCTCAGGGGGACCCCCGTATTGGGACCCATGCGGACCCCTATGGCGACCCCTCTAGCCTCATGCGGGATCCTTATAGTCGCTCCTACAGCCCCACGGAGACCCCTGCAGTGACCCATGCATGGAGGTCTCCATAGGAACTCCTATAGATAATATGAGCCCCCATGGAGACTTATCACCTCTTATGGGCACATTTGTGGTTCTCTGTAGATAGCTATATAGGCTCATGTAGATGTGCCCATATATAATTATATAGTTCCCTATAGATACTCCTACAGGGCCACGTAGATACTTCTATAGATATCTTCATAGACGCTGCGATAGCCCCACCTGAATACGCCATAGGTATCCTTATGGACGTGCTTATAGTCTGTGAAGGTACTCCTGTAGGTACCCTTATAGATATTCATGTAACTCCATGTAGGTACCCCTATAGACGACGCTACAGACACCAACACACCTTTTGTGTGCAGATACTTGGGCGGTGCAATGCAGGTGCACCTGTAGCCAACCCTATAGCTCCCTATAGGTACCCACCTAGCTCCTGTTGACGTCCCATAGCGCTGCCACCCTCTGGTTCCCCCCAGGGCCGGCAGTGGGGCCCTATGGCACCTCCAGACTCCCCCCCCCCCCCATGCACTATAGGGTGCCGGCAGCCCCTCGTTAACCCCTTGTTAACCCCAGACTGGAAGCGGAACCTGCTGCGGATCCAGAGCCTGGTGCTGATCGGGGGTCCTGACGACGGCGTCATCACGCCCTGGCAGTCCAGGTGGGCCGGGACTTCCCCCCCCCCGGGTTGGGTCAGTGGGACCCGGATGCCTGGGTTCCCCCCCGGACACCTGGGTCCCCCCATTGACCCCCATCTCCCCCCCCCAAGCCTTTTTGGTTTCTATGATGCCAATGAGACAGTGCAGGAGATGCGCGCCCAGGCCGGTGAGTGAGGGGACCCCCCGCTTGGGGGGCGGGGGGCGGACACTGGGGTTCCCTGCCTTGGGGTGGTTGGGGGGGCCCGGACGCAGGGGGCCCCTGTGACCCTCACGCGCCCCCCCCCCACCCCCCCCCCCCCAGGTTTACCTGCAGGACACGTTTGGGCTGAAGACGCTGGAGGCACGGGGGGACCTGGGGGGCTGCGCCGTGCCGGGCGTGGGGCACACGGCCTGGCACTCCAACCGCTCGGTCTACGAGCACTGCATCCGCCCCTGGCTCACGTAGCTGGGGGGGGCGGGGGGCTGTGGGGCTGGATAGGGGGCTGGGATGGAGCTGGAAGGTCCTATGGGGGGCTGTGGGGCTCTGGAGGGGTCAGGGGTGGGCTTATGGGGTTGTATGGGGGGGCTATGGTGCTCTAGGGGTCAGGGGTGGGCTTATGGGGTTGTATGGGGGGCTATGGGGCTCTGGAGGGGTCAGGGGTGGGCTTATGGGGCCGTATAGGGGGGCTATGGGGCTCTGTAGGGGTCAGGGGTGGGGTTGTGAGGCTGTATAGGGGGGCCTAGGGCTGTACAGGGTCTCAGTGTGGGTTATGGGAGTATCCAGGGGGGCTGTGGGGCTGCATAGGGGTCAGGTTAGGGCTACAGCAGCACATAGAGGGATTGTAGGGTGGGGTGGGGGTCTGGGGTGGGGCCCTGGGGAGGCATGGGGCTAAAAGGTCCTATGGGGGGGTCTGTGGGGCTCTATAAGGGGCTGGGATGAGGTTACGGGGGTCTATGGGGCGGGATTAAGGAGCCATAAAGAGGGGGCTGTATAGGGGCTGTGGGACCCTATAGGGGTGTGGGAGGGGCCCAGGTCCATATAGGGAGGGCTATAGGACCCCATAGGGGGCTATAGGGCAGTATTAGGCTCTGGTGTGGGGCTCTATAGGGATCGGGGGGGGGGGGCTGAGCTCACACATGGGGCCTATGGGGGGGGCTCTGGGTCAGTATTAGGGCTGGGGGGGGGCTCTGGGACCCTATAGGGGGCTGGGAGAGGGCCTCGCTGTGGGGTCCCCCCCATTAACCCTTCTCTGCCTGGGTTCCCCCACCCAGACTCAGGGACTTGGGGCAGGCACCCCTGCCCTATGGTGCAGTGGGAGGGGTACACGGGGGGGCCCCCCCAGACTGGCCCAAGGGGGCCCTGGCGTTTCAGGGGGGGCCGCAGCCAATAAAGCACTTCCAACCCCCCCCAAAACAAGCCTCTGCTGCCTTTGGGCACCCCGGTGTGCGGACCCTACACCTGCTCCCACTGCTCGGGGTCCTCCCCCCCCCCATGACCTCTTCGCTGGGGGGGGATGGGTATGGGGGGCTATAAGGGGGGGCTATGGGGCAGTATGGGGGCTCTGCTCCACACCTGCACAGGTGTGCCAGGCCCCGCCCACCCGGGCCCCACCCCTGTGTCCCCAGGTGGCCCCTGTGACAACCCCCCCCAGCCCCCCATGACCTGGGTCCCCATATCCCCAGTCACCCCCGAGCCCCCCCATGACCTGCATCCCCATGTCCCCCCCATCTCCTGTACCCCCACATCTCCCCCCAAGTCCCCCCCCTCATGTCCCCATGACCCGTGTGTCCCCCATGTGTCGTGTGTCATCCCCCCCCCGTGTCCCCCCCCGTATCTCGGGCTCAGCTCTGGCTCTTTATTGGTTTCACTCAACTGGACGGTGTGAAAGAAATGGGGGGGGGGGGGGGCAGGGACATGGGGGACACACAGGGGGGTGCCCCCCCAGGGCAGAGGATGGGGGGGGCTTGGGGGGGGGGCAACAGGTTGGGGGGGGTCCCCTGGAGAGGGTTCGGGGGAGGGGCAGCGGGCTGGGGGGGTCCCGGGGGGGGGGGGGGCAGTGGTTCAGGGGGCTCAGGGTGGGGGCAGGGCCAGGAGAGGGGGCAGCAGCTCGGGGGGATCCCCGCGCCCCCCCCCGGCCTCAGCCGAGTGTTTGCACTTCTCGGAGCCGCACTGGCAGGGGAAGTATTTGCTCTTGATGTCCCAGAACCGGTCCCCGTAGTCGAACCTGGGGGGGGCGGGGGGGGGTGCTCTGTCACCCCACAGCTGCCCCCAGACCCCACAGGTACCCCCCAGCACCCCGCAATGACGCCCAGCTAGCCCCCACCCCTGTACCTGCCCCCCGGCCCCATCTATTTGCACCCCATCACCCAATCTGTCCCCCCATCTGCCCCCCCCAGCGTTCCCTACGTGTCCCCCAGCCCCCCGTACCCCTCTCCCCCCAGATCTGCCCCCCAGACCGCCTCTGCCCCCCGCCCCCCCGCGCACCCCAGCTCCTCGCCGGGGCGGATGGCGCGGCTGCTGAAGAAGGCGATGCGGGGGAAGCGCAGGTCCTGGTGCAGCATGAACACCCGCACCGGGATGATGTTGGGGTCGCAGAGGTGGTTGATGAAGCGGCTGACGTTGCCGTAGTACCGGGCGTCGATGCAGTACACCTCCCCGTCCTGTCGCGACAGAGCGTCACGATAGCCTGCCCCCCCATCCCCGGTGCTGGGGCTCCCCCCGTTTCCCCCCCAAACCTTGTTGTCCAGGTCGAAGAGGTAGGAATCGTCCTCCCGCACATCGGCCTCCGCGTCCGAGATCAGCTCCCCCACGTACCTGGGGGGGTACGGGGGGGGGGTGAGGGCTCCCTGGGGACCCACAACCCCCCAAGACTCCTCAGGGACTCCCAGAACCCAGGAGAACCCCCCTCTGCCCCCACACCCCCAGGGATCCCCCAACCAGGACTGAGACCCCCCCAAGTATCCCCAAACCCCCAGGAATTCCCCCCCCCAACCAGGAGTGAGAACCCCCCCAGTGCCCCCCAAAACGCAGAGGATCCCCCAAATCCCCCCCAAACCAGGCATGAGACCCCCCCAAGCCCGCAGGAGCCCCCAAGTCGCCCCCAGTGACCCCCAAACCAGTAACAAAAGCCCCCCCCCAAATCCCCCAAACCAATAAGCCCCCTCATGGACCCCCCCAACCAGTGATGAGGCCCCCTCAGGGACACCCCCCCAGGACGGAGGGATGCACCCCCAGCCCCTCCCCCTTGTGGGGGACCCCCCTCACTCGCAGATGAAGGTGCCGGGGGGGATGGCCTGCAGCGCCCGCACCCCCCACCCCATCTTCGCCGTCCGGTAGAGCTGGAGCCGGACTCTGAGGGGGGGAAGGCAGTGGTTGGGGGGGTGCGGGGGGGGGGAATCACCCCTGGTTTGGGGGGATCTGGGCGGGGGGGGGGCACAGGGTTTTGGGGTACAGGGGATTGGGTGCAGTCGTGAGGTTTTGGGGGGCAAAGGAGGGGGTTTAGGGCATAGGTGGGGAGCAGCTGGGGGGGATGAGGGGGTGTGGGGGCAGGCTGGGTGCTAAAGAAAGGAATGTTGGGGTCAGGGAGGGGGGTTTGGGGTGCAGCCAGGTTTTGGGGGGTGCAGGTTTTGGGCACAGATGGGGGTTTTAGGGCACAATCAAGGTGTTTTGGGGCACAGAGGGGTTTTGGGGAGGTGTTCAGGGGTTGGGGGGGGGTCTGGGGTTGAAGGGTTTTGGGGGTTTTTGGGGCGCACTTGATGCCGCTCTGCACCACCCGGTTCTTGCAGCTGCGCCAGCACGTGCAGGCCTGGTTGCACTCGAAGATCAGGGGGGGCTCGATCTTGTTGAACTCCTGCAGCAGCCTCCCGTCCTGGGGGGGGGTGAATGGGGGGGGGGGGGTGTATGTCACTGGGGTCCCCTGCAATGGGGGGGGGGGGGTCCCAGACAGAGGCTCCTGGGGTCACAGCCACAGTTTCAAAGGCTCCCTGCAGTGCAATGGTGGTTTTAAGGGCCCCCCCAGGTGTGATGGCAGTTCTAAGGCCCCCCCCCCAAGACCCAGGGGTGGTTTCGAGGGACTCCCTAAAGAGCAAGGCAGGGGGTCCCTAAAACGCAACAGCAGGTTTGAGGGGCTCCCTTGGATGCAAGGACAGTTTCGGGGGGGATGATGACCCTGGTGCAACGACAGTTTCAAGACTCCCACAAGGATACAACGATGGTTTCGAGGGGCTCCCTGGGATACAACAGTGGTTCTGAGGGGGAGCTCAGTGGTTTGGGGGAACTCCCTAGAAAACCAGGAGTGTTGCAATGGGCTTCCCAACGGGAGTTTTGAGGGGCTCCCGTGATGCAGTAACAGTGTCTGGGGGGCCCCCAAGCTGTAATGGCAGTTTTGAGGACCCCCCCAGACGCGGCGGGGTTTTGGGGGTCCCCCCCTCACCTTATCGTACCAGCAGCGGATGCTGAGCTGCCCGCAGAGGCAGTTGCTGGAGGAGCAGTCGTCCTGGCACGTGCAGTGCTGGGGGGGGTGCGGGGGGGGCGAGATCAGGTGCACCCCAAGACCCCAGGCAGCCATCCTGCACGCCCCCCACCCCCCCAGCATGGGGCTCGCACCCCCTGAGCAGGAGGCGTGCCCCCCCAAGCCATTCTGCACCCCAAAATGCTGCTGCCCCCCAAGGCAGGGAGTTTACACCCCGAAGTTGGCATTTTTTCTCTCCAAAACCAACATTTCCCCCCAGCAAAAAGCAGCAGTTTCTCCCCCCTGAGGTTCTTCCTCCCCCCACCAGCAGCAGCTTTGCCCCCCCCAAAGCAGTGGCTTTGCACCCCAAAAGCAGTTTTCCCCCCACAAGGTGGCTCTTGCCCCACCCAGCAGCAGCTTTACCCCCCAAACCCTCCCTTTTTCACCCTAACAGCGCTTCCCTGCCCCCCAAAAGCAGCATTCCCCCCCCCCAAGCAGCAGTCCTGGGCCCCCAGGCCCCCCCCGGCCCACCTGGAGGTGGGTGATGTTGTGGTCGATGTTCATGGTGGAGGTCTCGCAGTTCTCGGCGATGTACTTGTAGTCGTCGGGACAGGGCTCCTCGTCCACCCCGTTGACGCAGGGGATGGGCACGTTCTCGTAGCCCCGTGCCACGTCCCTGGGGTGGGGGGGCACGGGCAAGGGGGGCTGGGGTGGGTGCCCCCAACCCCCCGGCACCCCCCCGAGCTCCCTCAAACCCTGCCAGAAGCCCCAAATCCCTGCAGGACCCCCTGGGGGTGGTGATGTGCTCAGTGCGTGGCGGGAACCCCAGGACCACCCTGGGACCCCCTCAAACCCCTCCTAAGACCCCCCAAGCCCCTCCCAGACCCCCCAAACCCTTCCGAAGAACCCCCATACCAGCTGATGATGCACTCGATGTGTAGCAGGAGTTACCCCCTGCAACCCCCCTGACCTCCCCACGCCCCCCCCAGATCCCCTCATATCAGCTAATGATGCACTTGGTGTACAGCGAGTGCTCTGGGATCCCTGGGACCCCCAAAACCCTCCAGGGACCCCCAAACCACCCCCCCACGACTCGCCCCCAAACTCCTTCATGACACTTGCTGCGCAGCGGGTGCCCTTCCGTGCTGCGGGACCCCCCCAAGACCCCCTGGACTCCCGGGACCCCCCAGTCCCCCAGGGACCCCCAAACCCCGCCAGGACCCCCCCATTACCGGCTGATGATGCGCTCGGTGTGGAGGGGTCTCCCCGCAGCCCCCTGCCGCAGCTTGCGGTTGAGCTGCAGGGCCACCCACACCTCCGAGTGCTCCAGCGTCAGGTCCAGCGGCGAGTCCCCCTCCTTGTTCCGCACCTCGGGGTCGGCCCCCCGCGACAGGAACAGGCTGCGGCAGCAGGCGACGGGTCACCCCCCACCCCTGAAACACCCCCCCAGAGCCCCCCACACCCTGGGGACCCAGGCGTCCCCCGCCCCAGGGAACCCAGGCATCCAAGCATCTCCCACCCTATGGATCAGCACCCAGGTGCCCTTTCCCCCCCCCCCGATCCCCCCCCAAGGACCCAGGCATCCAGCTCCCCCCCATAGACCCCCTGATCCCCCCCCAATGACTCAGGGGTCCCCCCCCAGACCTCCTGTTCCCCCGTGGACCCAGAGATCCAGGCATCTCATGCCCCCCATAGAACCCAGGCATCGGGGTGCCCCCAGCCCCCCCCGCAGCCCCCCCTTACATGACGCAGTCGTGGTAGCTCTCGCGGGCGGCGATGTGGAGGGGGGTGTCCCCGTGGAAGTTGACGGCGTGCAGGTCGCACTGGGCGTTCAGCAGCACCTCGGCGATCTCCGCGCTGCCCGTGAAGGAGGCCCAGTGCAGGCAGATGTTCTCCTCCTGCCCGTGGCAGGGGGCACCGTCCATCAGGAACCTGCCCCCCCCCCACCCCGGGGCAAAACCCACCACCCCCCAGAGGCGAAACCCACCTCCTGGGGGGGCAAAACCAGCCTCTGGGTCCTCAAAACTGCCCCAGGAGGGGGGAATTAGCCTGGGGGGACCCTCGAAACCACCCTTGGTAGGGATGGGGGGAGCTTAAAACTGCCCCAAAGGGGATGGGGGGGGTCTTGAAACCATCCTAGGAGAGACCAGGGAGGCCTCGAAACCGCCCCCAGTAGGGATGGCGACTCCAAAACCGCCATTAGAAAGGACTTTGAAAGCAGTGGGGCTTTGAAATCACCCTGGGGGCCCTCAAAACCACCCTCTGTGGTGACCAGGGGGTCTTGAAACAGCCCCAGAGGAGCCTCAAAAGCATCGGGGGGGGGCCTCGAAACCGCTGCGGGGGGGACTCACGTTGTCGGTGAGAGTGACATCGGCGCCACGTGTCAGCAGCCGGCGAATGACCTCGATGTGCTTGTGCTCGGCCGCCCAGATGATGGGGGTCCAACCCCCGTTGTCCTGGGAAGGGCAAGGCGAGGGGGGGTCAGTGTCACCCGGACGCCGGGGTCCCCCCATAGCCCCCCCGGACACCAGGGTCCCACCTGGGCGTTGACGTCCACCTGCCCGGTGGAGAGCAGCAGGTCGACCATCTCCAGGTTGCCGTTCTTGGCGGCGTGGTGGAGGCAGGTGGAGCCGTCCTCCTCCTGGGGGGTGGGGGCGATGACATCAGCAAAGGGTGGTGACGACGTCAGCGGGGAGGGGGTGTGACATCATCACCCACCTTGCTGTAGACGCAGCCGCCCCGCCGCACCATGTACCGCGCCGCCTCCACGTGGTTGTTGGCCACCGCCTCCATCAGCGGCGTCCGGCGCAGCTTGTCCGTCGCGTTGATGTTGGCGCCCGCCTTGGGGGGGGGGGGGTGTCAGGGACACCCCAGACCCCCCCTGAGCCCCGAGGACCCCCCCCGGGACCCTCACCTGCACCAGGAGGTGGTGGACCTCCAAGAAGCCCTATAAGAGTCCCATGGCCCCTCCAGCACATCCCAGAGACCCCCCCAGGACGCTCTTGACCCTCAGCACCCCCCCCCAGCACCCCCAGGGACACCCAGGGACCCCCCCAGCACCCCAAGGATCCCCAGGGATCTCCAGAGCCCTCCCCGCCCTGTGCCCCAGCAATCCCCAAAGACCCCCCAGGGGCCCCCCAAATCCACCTAGGGCACCCTGGAGCCCCCCCTAAATGTCCCTGACCCCCAGAGACCCCCAAACCTGCAGCAGGAGATGGCAGATTTTGAGGTGCCCCCTGGGACCCCCCCCAGCCCACCTGCAGCAGGAGGTGGCAGATTTCGAGGTACCCCTTCTGCGCTGCCGCGTGCAGGGGGGTGCGCTTGCTCTGAGCATCGCTCTGGAAGTTGGGGTCCAGGTTGTCCACTGGGGGGGCGAGGGGGGGGGCAGTCAGGGGAGGGTGTGAGGACCCCCCGGGGCGCTGGGACAACCCAACGCCCCTGAGGACACCCCAAAGTCCTCCCGGGACCCTGCAGGCACCCCCAGTCCGTGAGGGACACTCAGGGGGCTCCAGGGCCCCCCCCGGACCCCCACTCACGCAGCATGAGGACGACTTTCTGCAGTTCTCCTTGCTTGACGGAGACGTAGAGCTGCCGGGGGTGGAACCGCAGCTTCTTCCGCCTGCGGAGGTACTGGGGGTACTGGGAGCACTGGGAGGCTGGGGGACCCCACATTGGGGTACTGGGAAGCACTGGGTGTCAGGGGGACCCTGCACTGGGGGTACTGGGAGGACCCCATACAGGGGCACTGGGTGTCAGGGGGACCCTGCACTGGGGGTACTGGGAGCACTGGGAGACGCCATATGGGGGAACTAGGAGGTTGGGGGAACCTGGCACCAGGGGACCCCCGAGAGGGGGAGTTTGGGGGGGGGGTGGGGGGCACAAGGGGGGCTCAGAAAGGGCTGGGGGGTTCAGAATAGGTTTGGGGGGCTTGGGGGGGTCAGGAGGGGTTGGGGGCTCAGAGGACTCAGGAAAGGCTGGGCATGCTCGGGGGGGGCTCAGGAAGGTTTGGGAGTTCCCAGGGGGATTGGGGATCCCGGGGGGGTGGGGGGGGGCACCCACCTCTCAGCCTCCTGCCCCACCAGCGCCTTCTCCAGCAGGTCGCGGGCGGGCCCCGGCGCCAGCCCCCGGGCCGAGAGGGCCCCCCCCGAGGGCAGGGCCAGCGTCGGCCCCCCCGAGCTGTCGATGGGCTCGGCCCGGGGGTCCGGGGGGGGTGCCCGGCCCTCGCCCTGCCCCCGCATCCGTGCGCTGGGGGGGGGTTGGGGGGGTGTCAGGGGGGCTGAGGCACCCCTGGGCCCCCCCCCCCCAAACCCCTTAAGTCCCTTCACCCCCAAACACCCCCTGAGATGCCCCCAGACCCCTACGCAGCCCCCCCCACCCCTTTAAGCCCCCCAAACTTTTTTAAGACATACCCCCCAAGCACCCTCAGGCTCCTTGCACCCCTGTGTACCCCCCAGATGTCCCCCAAGACCCCCCCAAACCCCTGTGTACCCCCAGAGCCCCCCCAGGCCCCTTCACAGCCCCCCAGAGCCCCCTCAAGAGTCGCTTAAACCCCTGTATACCTCTCCAACCCCTCCAACCCTAAACCCCCCAAAGCCCCCCAAACTCCTGTGTCCCCTTTCCCAGATACCCCCAAACCCCTCTGTACCCCCCCAGGTGACCCTAAAACCCCCCAAGCCCCCCCAAAACCTCTTCATACCCCCCCCCCAAACTCCCGCATCCCATACCTGGGGGTGGGGGCGTCGGTGCGGGGGGCCGGGGCGCGGCGTCGGGGCTCGGGGGGGGCGGTGGCAGGGGCTGGGGGGGCCCCCTCGGTGCGGGGCAGCGTCACCTCCTGGGCTTCGGAGGCGTCTTCCCCGCAGTGGGGGCAGAAAATCATCCCGTTGAGCTGCGAGACGCAGCCCCGGTGGAACCGGTGCCCGATCCGCACGTCGGGGTGGCACTCCAGGAACGTCCCCTGGGGGGCACGGGGGGGTCAGAGGGTCCCCAAGGAGTCCTAGGGGGTCCCCAAGGGCATATACGGGGGGGTACAGGGGGTCCTGGGGGCCCCAGCCCCAATCCACACGTCAGGGTGGCACTCCAGGAACATCCCCTGGGGGGGCACCGGTGGGTCAGGGGTCCCCAAGGAGGTCCTGGGGGGTCCCCAAGGTGTCCTAGGGGCCTCCAAGGGGGGCACAGGGGGTCCTGGGGGCCCAGCCCCAATCTGGACGTTGGGATGGCACTCCAGGAATGTCCCCCGGGGGGGGCACAGGAGTCCCCTAAGGGTCTCCCTGGACGCCCCCCTGCCACTCACAGCAGTGCAGAAGTAGCCGCAGCCGGGGGAAGCAGTAGTGCCTGTGGGGGGTCCCTGTGCCCCCCCCCGGGCTGTGTGACACCCCCCCCAAGTCTTGGGGACCCCCCCACTCACGGCGGTGCAGAAGTAGCCGCAGCCGGGGCAGCAGTGGTGCTTGACCATGCGGGCGCGGTGGCTCTCGCACAGCACCATCAGGGGCACGCGGCTGGACGGGCGCATCGTCTCCCGCTTCAGGATGCTGCTGCCGCAGCCGCTCAGCTGGGGGGGGGGGCCGGGGGGGGTCAGTGCTGGGGGGGTGGGGGGGTCCTGCCACCCTGATCTCATCTGGGGACCCCCACCACTCCTGCTGGGTCACCAGGGTGCCTGGGTCTCTCCCGCAAACGCTTGGGTACTCCCACCCCCCCATGCACACCCGAGTCCCCCCCCCCAGATGCCGGGGCCACCCCCCAAAACACTGGGGCTCCCCTCCTCCCTCCTGCATGCCTGGGTCCCCCCACACCCCCGGGTCCCTCCCCGGCCCCCATCCTCTCCCCACCCCCGGGTCCCCCCAGATGCCCAGGTCCCCCCACACCCCCGGGTCCCCCCCCGGCCCCCACCCTCTCCCCACCCCCGGGTCCCCCCAGATGCCCAGGTCCCCCCACACCCCCGGGTCCCCCCCCGGCCCCCACCCTCTCCCCACCCCCGGGTCCCCCCAGATGCCCGGGTCCCCCCACGGCCCCCACCCTCTCCCCACACCCAGGTCCGTCCCCCCCCGGCCCGCACCCTCTCCCCACCCCCGGATCCCCCCACACCCCCGGGTCCCCCCCCGGCCCCCACCCTCTCCCCACACCCAGGTCCGTCCCCCCCCGGCCCACACCCTCTCCCCACCCCCGGGTCCCCCCACACCCCCGGGTCCCCCCCCGGCCCCCACCTGCCCGTCGACGCTCTCGGTGGCCATGCAGAGCCCCCGCGCCCCCTCGCCCCCCCGCTCCACCTTGGGGGCCTCCATGCGGCAGGAGCAGAGGGGCAGCTCCTCGAACCGCTCCGCCTCCAGCCCCCCCAGCGCCCCCGCCGGCCCTGCGGGGGGGGCGCTCCGTGAGGGGCGGGGCCTCGGGGTGGGGGCGTGGGCGGGGCCGCGAGTGGAGGGGACAGCGCCTGGGGCGGGGTCCATGGGGTGGGGCTTAAGAGGGTGGTGGCGTGGTCTGGGAGCGGGGGGCGGGGCCGCGAGGGGAGGGGACAGCTCCTAGGGGCGGGGTCTCGGAGGGCAGGGTCTATGGGCAGCAGGGCCGCGAAGGGGGACAGCGCCCGGGGGCAGGACCTCGGAGAGGTGGGGGCGGGGCCTCGGGGCAGGGACTGGGCTGGGACTCTGCCTGGGGGCGGGGCCTCAGATGATGGGGGCGTGGTCTAGGACCGGGGCAGGGCAGCAAGGGGATGGCAGGGACTGGGACTGCACCTGGGGGCGGGGCCTCGGAGGGTGGGGGCGTGGGCTAGGGCGGGGGCATCAACTAGGACCGGGGCGGGGCCGCAGGAGAGGCTGTAGAGCAGCATGGGACTGCATCTGGGGGTGGAGCCAGTGTCGGATGGGGGCGTGGTCTAGGACCAGGAGGGGTGGCTGGGCCCCAGGAGTGGTGCTGTGGGCGTGGCCAGACAGCCTGTGAGAGCCGTGACTGGCAGGGGCGTGGCCAGGGAAGGGGCGTGGCCTCACCTGGGGGCTGCGGGGAGAGGGCTCCGCCCCCCGGCAGCTGCAGGCAGCCCAGGGGCACCTCGGTGTATTCGCTGGGGGGGGCCCCGGGGGGGGCTCCGGGCACCCCTGGAGGGGAGGGAGGGGTCAGGGCAGGGCCAGGGGCCACGCCCCCCCTCAGTCACCCCTTCAAGGCTGCCCACACCACATTCGTGTGTGTTGGGGCCCCCCCCTTGGCCGACATCACCACCTTAAGCCCCCCCCCATTTCAGGAGTCCCCCCTCCCCAAGTCCTCCAGTTTGGGCCTCCCTCATTCCCCATTTCCCCATGTCAAGCCTCCCCCCTCCCCAACATACGAGTTTCAAGGCCCCCGCCCCACAAATTTATCAGTTTTGGGGGTCCCCCTCTCCAATTTACGAGTCCCGAGGCTCATAACACACCCCTCCCCGACACCCCCCACCCCGGGGTGCCCCCACCTCTCTCCTTGGCCCGGGGGTCCTTCCGCTTGCGCTTCCGCGCCGGTTTCAGCCAAGGACTCTCCTTCCAGCGGCGCCGGGCCCTGCGCCGGGCGCTGGAGGCACTCTGCGGGGCGACACACGCACACTCCGTCAGGGCGTCCCCAAACCTCCCCTGACCCCCCACCCCGCAGCCCCCGGTGCGCCTCACCCGGTCCGAGGCGTTGCCCGACTCCTCATCCTCCTCCTCTTCTTCCTCGTCCTCCTCCTCCTCCTCCTCCTCTTCATCCTCCTCATCTTCCTCCTCTTCATCCTCCTCGCTCAGCGCCTCGCCGGCCCCCTCGCCCTCCGACTGACACCCCCCCCGCCGTGTGAACCCAGGCGTCCGGGAGCCCCCCCAGTGCCTCCCAGTGACACCCCAGCTCCCCACGCTGATCCCAGGCTGCTCCGATGCCCACCCCCCCCGTCTCTCCCAGTTCCACCAGGGACGCCCCAGTACCCAGCAATGACTCCCCCATACGCTGCATTGCCCCTCCAGTGCTCCCCAGTCCTCCCAGTAAGCCCCCAGCCTCAACCAGTGCCTTCCCCAGTATGTTCCAGTAAGTTGCACCATGTGTCTATGCCCCCCAAGTCCCCCCCCAAGGCTGCCCCAGAGCCCCCCAGTCCCTCCCACTGACCTCCTAGCATTAACCCATCATCTCTCAACAACCCCCAAGTCCCCCCCGGGCTGCCCCAGAGCTCTCCAGTCCCTCCCAGTGACCCTCCAGTGCCTCCCAGTGACCTCCCAGTCCCTCCCAGTGACCCCCCCCCCCCCCCAGTCCCACCTTGCTGTCCGAGTCCCCATGCCCGTCCACACTGAAGCCGTCGTAGAAAAGGGAGAAGCTGCCGCCGCCTTCACTGTCCCAGTCGTCACTGGGGCGGGTGCCGCGGGGGGGGGCAGCCATCTCCTCTGTCACTGTGATCTGATGGGAGGGGGGTGCAGGGGGGACTCAGGGGGACCCAAGCATCCGGGGTGGGGGGGCAGGGGGGACCCCGGTGTGCGGGCATACCTCGGTGCTGGCACGGGGGCTGGGTCTCTGCAGCCGTTTGTGCAGCCCCTCGGGGCCGTAGTCCAGCTTGGGGCGTTTGGGGGGCTCTGGGGGGGGGGGGGTAAGGGGATTCGGGGGTCAGGGGTGACCCCCCAGCCCCGCAACTGCCCCGCCAAACCCTCTCACTGCTCCCCAACCTGCCCCATGACCTCTCAAACTCCCCATTCCTGCTCCTAGGACCCCCAGGACCCCCTCAGTTCCCCCCCCAGGGGCTCCCCCAGCCCCCCAGTACCCCACCCCACCTCACCCCCCCCACCCTAAGACCCACCAGGCTCTTCGATGCTGCGCAGCTCATCCGAAACCCTGAAGTGCAGCATCTCCGACACCCGCTTCTCGGGGACCTGCGGGGCATGGAAGGGACCCAGGCGTCCAGGGGGAACCCAGGCATCGGGGGGGGGGGACGACGACACAGGCATCGGGGGGGGGACACCGCCACCCACCCACAAAGGACCCAGGCATCCAGGCCCCCCACCTGTCCGTTGCTGGGCTTGGCCATGGTCTTGCGGGCCCGGTGGACCTTGGGGCGGGCAGGGGGCTCGGGGGGGGCTGGGGTGGGCTCCGGGGGGGCCGGGGGGGAGGCAGGCGGGGGGGGCCGCCCCCCGGGGAGGCTGAGGAGCCTCAGAGCCAGGCTCTGCCCCGGGGGGGACTTCCCCGCCCCTGTCAAGGACATCTTGGCCCGGCTTGGGGGGGCTGGGGGGGGACCCCCAACCGCCCCCCGGCCTGGAGAGCCCGGCAGTGTCTTCGTCGCGTGGCCTAGGGGCAAAAGGTCGTGAGACACCCCCAAAATAACACCCCAAAGCCCCCGATGCAACCCAGACTCAGACAACCCTCCCCCCCCCCAAAACCTCCCTGAACGCCCAAAATACTTCCTAGGCCTCCCGGACTCTCCCACACCCTCCATAAACCGTCGACCACCCCCCAAAACCCTCCCTGAGCCCCCAGTACACCTCCCAGGCCCCCCCATAAGCCTCTAAAGACCCCCTAGGGCCCCCCAGAATGTCCCTGAACCCCCCAACCACCCCCAGCCCCCCCAACCACACCCCAGACCCCACCCCAAAATGCCTCTAAACCCCCCGGGACCCCCCCAAACCCCCTTTACAGCTACCACACACGCCCAAAACACCCCTAGACCCTCCCAGAACGCCTCTGACCCCCCCCCCGACCCCCAAATACATCCCCGGATTCCCCCCCACCCCCTGTTACCTGGCAGCCCCTTAGGGCTGGCACCGGCCGGGGGGGCCCCCTGCGGCCCCTCCCCCTCGGGGGACCCCCCCCCACCCTCTCGGCCGCTCCCAGACGCCTGGATCCCCCCGTGTTCCTCCTCGGGGGGGGCACCCCCCACGCTGGGGGGGGTCCCCCCGCTCTGGGGGGGGTCAGGGGGGGCGGGGCTGCTGGGGAGGAGCCCTGGGTGGGGGGGAGATGGGGGTCAGGGGGACGTAAGGGGGGGTCGGGGGACGTAAGGGGGGGTCGGGGGATCAAGGCGGGGGTCAAGGGTGCTGCCCCCCCCCCCCCCCCGCACTCACCGGGATCTCCCGCCGCCTCCACCACGAGGGTCCCGCCGGGGGGGTCCTGGGGGACAGAGAGGGGTGAGGGCGGGGGGACCCAGGCGTCCGCGGGGGGGGGACGACACCCAGGCGTCCGGGCCACGCCCCCCCGCCCCCCCGCAGCACAAAGGCGCCGGCGCAGCCCCTCCCTCCCTCCCCCCGGACGCCTGGGTGTCGTCGTCCCCCCCCCCCGGCCTCGTTCTCGCTGTGCCCCCCCTTCCTCCTCCTCCTCCTCCTCCTCCTCCTCCTCACGTCCCCCCCCCCCCGGACCTCGCCGCCTCCCGCCGCCTCCATCGCTGCCGGCCGCCGCCGCGCGCGCGCCGCTTCCGACGTCACGGCGCGGGAAAAGGGCGGGGCTCCACGCTTAAAGGGACCGCGGCCGTCGCCCCGCCCACCGCCCCGCCCACTTCCCTCGGCGTCCGGGGGCATTGTCTTCCCCCGGGGGGGCGGAACCCAGGCTTGCTCCGCCCCACCCCGCAGACCACGCCCCCTCCAGGCGCTCGGGCCCCCCTATTCCCCTGGGGGGGGGGACCCCAACCTGCTCCCCCCCATGACCCAAAATCAGCTGTTGGTTTGGGTTTGGTTTTTTTCTCATTTATTACAAAAAGTCTCTAAGAGTGGCAGTGGGGGAGGGGACCCCCCCCAAAAGGGGACCCCAGCATCCACGTAGCCCCCCCCTCCTCCGCTCTAACCCCTACCCTCGCTATCCCCAATTGCCCCCCCCCCCCCCCCCGGGGGGACCCAGGCATTCGGGCCCCCCCCCGCCCCCAACTCTAACCCCCTACCCCCCAGCCCCCCCCCTCCAAAGGGGACCCAGGCACCCGGGGCCCCCCCCTCCAATCCCCCCCCCACTCCTTCCCCCCCCCCTACACTACAGAGAACCCAGGCATCTGGGTGGGGACCCAGGCATCTGGGCAGCCCCCCCCTCAAATCTCCTCCCCCCCCCATCACTACAAGCTAAAGAGGAACCCAGGCGTCCGGGGGGGGGGGGGCCGGCATCCGGGGGGGGGACAGACGACCCAGGTCTCAGGGTGACCCCACATGACCTTTCCTACAAGCTACAGGGAGAACCCCAGCATCTGGGGGGGGACACCCCCGTGACCCCCCCCCCCCCCCCAAAGAGTGGACCCAGGTGTCTGGGGTGGGGAGGAGGGGAAACAAAGCCCGGCTTTGAGGGGGGGGGCTGGACCCCAACATCCACCGAGGGACCCCAGCGTCCAAGACCAGCAAACCCAGCGTCTGGGGGTGGGGGGGGGGAACAATGGCGTCCGGTCAGGGCGACCCCCCCTTTATCCGTGGGGTGAGCTGGGTGTCCGGGTGGGGTGCCCGTGGGGGGACCCACACGTCTGGGCAGAGCCCCCGCCTTATCTACGAGGGAACCCAGGCGTCCGGCTGGAGGAAACCCCGCCCCTTATCCATGGGGGGGACCCAGGCGTCCAGGTGGGGTGCACCCCCTTATCCGCAGCGGGGGGGGACGGGACGACCCAGGCGTCTGGGTCCCACGAACCCATCGTCCTTGGGGGGGACCCCAGCGTCCGGGCACCGTGCACCCCCCTTATCCGCAGAGGAACCCCGGCGTCCCGGCGGGGTGACCCCCCCTCATCCACAGATGAACGCCGGCGCACCCCAATATCCGCCGAGGGACCCGGGCATCCGGGCAGGACCCCCCCCCCCCACCCGGTGCAGCTGACCCCGGGGGTCCCCCCCACCCGCCCCCCCCGGCCCCGTCAGCGCACGAGGACGTTGATCTCGGCCACGCTGGCCTCCAGCACGTTCTCGGCGGTGGTCTTGCCGTGCTGCTCCTTGAGGTGCCGGCGGATGGCGGGTTTGTGGGCGAAGCGGACGTCGCAGTAGGAGCAGCGGTACGGGCGCTCGCCGCTGTGCAGGTTCATGTGGTCGTGCAGCGTCGACTTCTGGGTGAAGCTCTTGCCGCAGACGCCGCAGCCGTGCGACTTGACGCCGCGGTGGACGTTCATGTGCCGGTTGAGGTTGCTGCTGTGGTTGAACTGCTTCCCGCACCGCGGGCACATGAAGACGAAGTGCTGGGCCCGCATGTGGAACACCAGCTTCTCCACGCCCTGGAAGGCCTCGCCGCACTTCCCGCACCGCGCCGGGGCCGCCGCCGGGGCCGCCGCCGCCGCCGACGCTGCCGCCGCCGCCGATGCCGCCGCCGATGCCGCCGCCGCCGGCGGGTTGGCGCCGCCCGGCTCCTCCGCCGCCCCGCTGCCGCCGCCGCCGCCGCCGGGGAAGATGAGGAGCCCCTCGCCTTCGGCGTCCTCGGCCAGGCTGTAACACGCCTTCACCACCCCCAGCGGCGGGGGCCGGGGGGGCTCGGGGGGGGCCGACGGCCCCTCCGCCGCTGCCGTCGCCGCCGCCTGCGGCCACGCGCGGGGTCCCCGCCGCCGCCGCGCCCCCACCGCCGCCGCCGCCGCCGCCGCCGCCGGCTCCACCTTGACGATGCAGACGTCGGGCGCGGCGTCCTCCTCCTCCTCCTCCTCCTCCTCCTCCTCGGGCTTGGGGGGCGGCGGGGGGCGCAGGGGGGGCTGCCCGGCGGGGGGGGGCGGCTGGATGAAGCGGGCGAGGGCGCCGCGGCAGCGCTCCACCACGTGCTCCATCTGCAGGTAGCTGGCGGCCGTCAGGTAATTAACGAGGTCGCGGCCGGCGAACTCGAGGGCGCCGGTGTAGCAGGAGAGGAGGAGGTCGGCCAGGACGCGGGCGCTGTGGGCCAGCGAGACGCGGAGCTCGGCCGCCGGGTTGAGGAGGAACTGGTCGCGGAGGAAGGGGGAGCAGGCGGCCAGGATGACGCGGTGGCCTCGGAAGCGCAGGCTCCGCGCCACGATGGTGACGTCGCAGAAGCGCTCCTCCGCCCGCAGCCGGTTCATGCTCCGCAGCGCGGCCGCCTCGTGGCCCGGCAGCTGGAAACGCAGCACCTCCGCGCACGACGACATGGTGGCCGGGGCGCCGGCGGGGACTGGGAGCGCTGGGGAGGGTTACTGGGGGGTAATGGGGGCTCTGGGAGGGGTTAGCGGGGGCACTGGGAGCGCTGGAGGGGTTACCGGGGGCACTGGGAGGTGTTACTGGGGGGACCAGGAACACTAGGGAGGGTTACGGGGCGGGGGACTGGGAGCACTGGGAGGGGCTACTGGGGTGAATGGGGTCACTGGGAAGGGTTACTCGGGGACTGGGGACACTGGGAGGGGCTACTGGGAGCACTGGGAGGTGTCACTGGAGGGACTGGGAACACCGGGGAGGGAACACTGGGGGGAATGGGAGCACTGGGGGCACTGGGAGCACTGGAAGGGGTTACTGGGGGAACTGGGAGCAATAAGACAGGTTAGTGGGGGGACCAGGAGCACTGGGAGGGGTTACTGGGAGCAATGGGAGGGCTTACTGGGGGCACGAGGAGCACTGGGAGGGGCTACTGAGGAGACTGGGAGCACTGGGAGGGGTTACTGGGAACACTGGGAAGGGCTACTGGGAGGACTCGGAACAATGGGAGCACTGGGAGGGAGAGCTGGGGGGACGGGGAGGGGTTACTGAGGGGGCCAGGAGCAGTAGGAGGGATTACTGGGAGCACTGGGACGGGGCACTGGGAGCAACGGGCGGGGGTGCTGGGGCTGCTGGGAGCACTGGGGGCACCGGGAGCACTGCGGGACGGACTGGGGGCACTGGGAGCAGTGGCGGAAGGGGGAGGGGTCGCTGGGAGCACTGGGAGGGGGCGCCGGGGGTCACGTGGCTCCACCTGGGGAGACAAGGCCGCGCTGACGTCACCGCGCGCCCCCCGCCCCCCCACCGGCCCCCGCCCGCCCCCCCCATTGGCCCGCGCGGGGCCCCCCCGCGCCCCCATTGGTCCCCGCGGGCCGGGCCCCCATTGGCCCCCCCCCCGCGCCCCCCCCCGCGCCCCCATTGGCCGCCGCCGCCCCCGCCCCCCCCCGCGCGCGCCGTTACCGCCTCGAGCGCCGCCGGCGCGCGGCAGCGCCGTTAAAGGGGCCGCGGCGGGGGAGGGGGCGCGGCGCGGGGCATTGTGGGATGCGGGGGGACACGGCCGGGGGGGGCCCGACCCCCTCCCCGCCTCCCCCGGGGCATTCTGGGAGCGCGGCCCCGCCCACCGGTCGTCATCAGCCCGCGACAGCGCGGCGCCGGCCGTTCCCATGGCAACGGGCCGCCATGTTGAGCGGAGGCGGAGGCGGGCCGGGGGGCTGGCTCCGCCCCGGGGGCGCGGTTTTCCCATATGGCCCCGCCCCGGGAGCGGGTCCGCCCCAGGGGCGGGGGTTTCCCCGGCTGGCCCCGCCCTGGGGGCGGGTTTGTCTGCTGTTCCGCCCCCGGGGCGGGGTCACCCGGAGAGGCCCCGCCCCTCCCCTTTTTTCCGGCGCCCCCCCCCCCCCCCGGGGGTCCCCGCCGTCCCGGCCATGGTCCCCTGGGTGCTGACCCTCCTGCTCCTCGCCGGGGGGGCCCGGCCCGGCCCGGCCGCCGCTGCCAGCGGCCCCCCCCGCCCCACCGCCTGTCCCCCCGCCGGGTCCCGCTGCCCCCCGGGCACCTACCCCCACCCGCCCCCCCGCCACCGCCCCGGCCGCTGCCCCACCGCCGGGAACGAGACCCCCGTCGTCTGCAAAGGTGCGCCGCGACCCCGGGGACCCCCTTGGGGTGGGGGGGAGAGACCCGCCCCGGGCGCCCGGGTCCCCCGCGGACCCCCCCCGGACGCCTGCGTCCCCTTTGGAGTGCGGGGGGGGGGGGGCAGGACACCCCCACCGGAGTCCTGGGTCCCCTTTGGGGTGGGGGTGGGACACAGGACCCCCCCCGGACGCCTGGGTCCCCTTTGCCCCCCCCCAGAGTTGCGGTGCCCGTCGCCGCTGTCGTTCCCGCAGGGGACGCTCTCCCCCCGCCGCCCCTCGCACCCCCCCGGGGCCGTTCTGGCCTTCGCCTGCGACGACGGGTTCGTGCTGCGGGGCCCGGCCCGGAGGCGCTGCCGGCCCGGAGGCCTCTGGAGCGGCACCAGCCCCGTCTGCGACGACGGCGGTGAGAGCCGGGGACACCGGGACCCCCGAACGGCCCGGGGCGGGGGGGGAAGAGCCCCCCCCAGATCCGCCTGGGAGCCCCAAGTCAGCCCCCAGAATCCCCCCGGGAACCCCAAATCCCGCCCCAGATCCGCCCGGGAGCCCCCAAAATTCCATGGGAGCCCCAAATCAGCCCCCCAGATCCACCTGGGAGCCCCAAATCAGCCCTCCAGATCCCCCCGGGAGCCCCCCAGCTCCCCCTGGGAACCCCAAATCCCCCCCCAAATCCCTCTGAGTGCCCCCAAATACCCTGGGAGCTCCCAAATCCTCCCCAAAATCCCTCTTGGGGCCCCCAAATACCCTGGGGAGCCCCCGAAATCCCCTGGAAGACCCAAAATCGCTCCCAAAATCCCTTGTCAGACCCCCAAAAAATCCTCCCCCCCTCCCCCGGCAGCCTCGGGTCCCTGTGCTTGGGGGGTCCGGGTGGTTGGGGGGTGCCGGGGGGTCCCTGTGGGCTCAGGGTGGGTTCAAGGGTCCCTGCAGAGCCCCGGAGTGAGGGGTCGGGGGGGTAGCAAGAGGGTTGGGGGGTCCCTACTGGGTAGCAATAGGGCTGGGGTGGGGTTGGGGGTCCCCGAGGGGTGCCCACCCCCACCCCTAATGCCCCCCCCCACAGCGGGTGACTGTCCCCCGGCCCCGGCCCCCGCCGGGGGGGTGACGACGGGGCGGGGCCGGCAGCGGGGGGCGGTGGTGCACGTGCGCTGCGGGGCGGGGCTGATGCTGCTGGGCCCCGCCCACCGCCGTTGCCTGGAGACGGGCCGCTGGTCCGGCCCGGAGCCCTCCTGCCGCCGTGAGTGACAGGGGGCGTGGCCACGCGTGAACCCGCCCCGCCTGACTCCGCCCCCTCCCCGTACCGCGGCCCCTCCCCCGAGTGTGTCCCGCCCCCCCCCCCCTCGTGTGGGTGGGCACCGCTAACCCCCCCCAACAACCCCCGTCACCCCCCAGGGACCCCCTGACCCTTGTGACCCCAAGGACCCCCCCAGGGACCCTCCATGGCCCCTGTGACCCCCCGACCCCAATGACTCCCTGAACCCCAGTGGCCCCCCCGGGACCCCCAATGACCCCCCCTGGGACCCATAGGGACCCCTCAGACCCACTGTGCCCCCCCCGGGCCCCCCCCAGGTCCCTGTGTCCCCCCAGAACCACCCCCCGAGGTCCCCCTGTGCCCCCCCCAACCCCCTGGTCCCCCTGGGGTCCCCCCACATCCCCCCCCCATCCCCCCCCAGCCCTCTGCAGCCCCACGCGTGTGTCCCCATGTCCCCCCCCCCCCGTGTGTGTCCCCCCACAGACCCCTACGCCTACGACCTCCCCGAGGACGTCAGCGAGGGCTTCGGGGCGTCTCTCACCTCCGTCCTGGAGCTGGCGGGCGCCCGCCCCCACAACGGTGGGTCTGGGGGGGGGACCCCGGTGTCCGGGGAGGGGGGACATGGACACGGCCGCCCCCCCAGGCAGGGGTGACGCGCGGGGGTGTCCCCCAGACTCGTCCCTGGGCCGTCGCATCGTGCTGAGCAGCGAGGGGTCCCTCCACGTCTACCTGCTCCTCGACGCCTCCGGCAGCGTCCGCTCGGAGAACTTCCGCCTCTTCCAGGAGTGCGGGGCCGCCATCGTCGACAGGGTGGGACATGGGGTGGGGGGGGACACGGGGTTGGGGGGACACACACCGTGGTGGGAACGGGCTGGAACCGTGGGTTAGGACCGTGGGGGTGGGATGAGGTGGGACTGGGGAGGAATGGGGAGGGACTGCCGTACGATCGTGGTGGGATCATTGGTGGGACTGCGGTGGGGTCATGGTGGGATTGCGGTGGGATCGTGGTGGGACCATGGGCAGGACCACGCGTGGGACTGTTGTGGGATCGTGGGTGGGACCGTGGTGGGATCATGGTGGGACCAGGGAGGAACAGGCTGGGACCTTGGTAGAACCGTAGCGGGAGAATGGGAACCCCATGGTGGGACCGTGGTGGGACTCTGGTGAGACAGGGGTGGTCCACAGTGGGACGGGTGGGACCAAGGATGGAGGAGACTGTGGTGAGAGAGGCTGGGACCACGGCAGGACCGTGGGGGAGCTGTGATGGATCCTGGGTGGGATCATGGTGGGACCACAGAGGAACGAACTGGAACCTTGGTAGGACCACAGGGACCCAGGGCAGGACCGTGGGGACGCCATGGTGGGATCATGGAGGAGCAGGCTGGGACTGTGGTGGGGACCTGACCCCCCTCCCCACCGCAGCTCAGCAGCTTCGAGGTGGCCGTGAGCTTTGCCGTCATCTCCTTCGCCAGCCGGGCCCTGGTCATTGTCTCCACGGCCGAGGACGAGTCGGCCGACGCCGACGAGGTTCTCCACCGCCTGGAGAACATGACCTTCACTGGTGCGTCCCAGTGGCCGGGAAGGGACCCCGGCATCTGGGGAAGGGACCCTGGCGTCCGGGACCTGGCGGGTCTCCATCTCCCCACAGACCACGGCAACGCGACGGGCACCAACGTCCGCGGGGCGCTGATGGAGGTCTACCACATGCTCCTCTTCCAGAAGGCGCGGGCGGAGCGGATGGGCCACCCCGACTCCTGGCGGCACGTCCGCCACGTCGTCATCCTGCTGACGGACGGTGGGGACCTGGGGTGGGGGGACAGGGAGACCCGGGGGAGGGGGTGAAGACCTGGGTGACCCCCCCCTCTCGCTGCCCCACAGGCAGGTTCAACGTTGGGGGGCACCCCCGGGACGTGGTGGCCAAGATTGAGGACGTGCTGGAGATCAAGCCGGACCGGGAGGACTACTTGGGTGGGTGCTGCGGGGGGGACGGGGACCTTGGGGGGATCTTGGGGACATGAAGGGTGGCTTTGGGGACCTTGAGGGTGGTGCTGGGGACCTCATGGTGGCTCTTGGGACCTCGAAGATGGTTTTGGGGACCTCGAGGGTGGTTGGGGGACATTAAAGAGGATGTTGGGGATCTTGAGGGTGGTTTGAGAACTTCAGTGGTGGCTTTGGGGACCTTGAAGATGGCTTTGGAGACCTCGAGGGTGGTTGGGGGACATTAAAGAGGATGTTGGGGATCTTGAGGGTGGTTTGAGAACTTCAGTGGTGGCTTTGGGGACCTTGAAGATGGTTTTGGGGACCTCGAGGGTGGTTGGGGGACATTAAAGAGGATGCTGGGGATCTTGAGAGTGGTTTGAGGACTTCAGTGGTGGCTTTTGGGACCTTGAAGATGGTTTTGGGGACTTCAGGGGTGGTTTGAGGACCTTGACGGTGGTTTGGGGCCAACACACCCCCCAAGGGCCCCCATGCAGCTCCCCACAGCCCCCGCCAGGTCCCCGCTCTGTGTGTCCTTGGCCCCGTCCGCCCCCATCACTGTTTGCTCTTGCGCCACTGCTGGGGTGGCCCCGATGGGCCCCTCCTGCCCGTGCGGTCACAGCCCCATCCCTGTCCCCAGGGCCGGACCTTGCCCCCCCCCCAGCCTACGTGGGGCCGGCTCTGGGCACCCAGAGCCACGTTCTGGGTCACCCAACACCCTTTAGGTGCCTCCAACCCCCCCTTGGTGCCCCCAGATCCATCCTGACACCCCAAACGCCCATGGAGGTGCCCCCAAGCCCCCTTTTAGGTGCCTCCAACCCCATTTGAAATGCCCCAAGCCCTGTTCTAGGTGCCCCAAGCCCTGTTCTAGGTGCCCCAAGCCCTGTTGAGGTGTCCCAAGCCCTGTTCTATGTGCCTCAAGCCCCACTGAGATGCCCCAAACCCCCTTTTAGGTGCCCCAGACCCATTTTGGGTGCCCCAAACCCACCTCAGACACCCCCGAGCCCCTAGTAGGTGCCCCCAACCCCATTTTTGACACCCCAAGCCCAGTTCCAGCTGCCCCCAGACCCCTCCCATGCCCCCCTGAGCCCCCCTCGTCCCCCCGCCCCAGACATCTACGCCTTTGGGGTGGGGGCGCTGGAGGTGGACGTGGCGGAGCTGGCGGCGGTGGCCTCGCACCGGCGGGACGAGACCCACGCCTTCAAGCTGGCGGACGCGGCGGCGCTGCGGCAGGCGCTGGAGGCGGCGCTGGTGGCCACCACCCTTGGGGACCTCTGCGGCGTCATCGTCCCCGCCGGGGCCTCCCGGCCCCCCTGGCACGTCATCCTGAGGGTGAGACCCCCCACTGTGGGGGGACCCACATCCCACTGGGGACCCAGGTGTCTGGGGGGGTCCTGCACCCCAATGCCCACTGGGGACCCAGATGTTGGGGGGGACTCACAGCCCACTGGGGACCCAGATGTTTGGGGGGGTCCCACAGCCCACTGGGGACCCCGGCGTCTGGAGGGTCCCGCAGCCCACTGGGGACCCAGGCATCTGGGCTCCCCTTCTCCCCCCAAACCCCCTCCCAGGGGACCCAGGCGTCCGGGACGCCCCCTCCTTGGGGGGGTCCCCGTCACCCGTGGGTGCTGACGGTGGTGCCGCAGGCAGGGCGGGAGCAGCGCTGCGCGGGGTCCCTGGTGGGGGGCCGCTGGGTGCTGACGGCGGCACACTGCTTCCTGGGGGGCCCCGCGCCCCACGCCTGGACCGCCGACCTGGGTAGGATGCTCGGGGGGGACCCCCCGCTCCCCTCCCCACCCCCCACCCCCCCGCTCCGGGGGGACCCTGGCGTTTGGCTGATGGGGGGGTTGGGGGGGGCAGGGGAGGGGGAGCTTGTGCCCCTCCAGCGCTGGGTGCTCCACGAGAACTTCGACGTCCGTGCTGGGGTGTCCCGGGGGATCCCCGAATTTTACGATTACGACGTGGCCCTGGTGGAGCTGGAGCGGGAGGTGGGGACCCGCGGGACCCCCAGGTGAGCGGCGGGGTGGAGGGGGCACGGGGGGGGTCCCCAGGGGCACCGTGACCCCCCTTCTCGCCCCAGGCGCGTCTGCATCCCCTGCACCGAAGACGCCAACCGGGCGATGAGGAAACCGCCGGGGATGACCTGCGAGGAGCAAGGTGGGGACCCCGGCGTCCGGGGGGGGACACCCAGGCATCGGGGGGGTACCCAGGCATCCGGGGTGCTGAGCCTGCCCCCCTGCCCCCCCCAGAGGCCGAGCTGCTGGGCCGGCCCCGGGTCCCGGCTGAGTTCGTGTCCCTGGACCCGCAGAGGATGGGGGTGCAGATCAAGAGACAGGAGGCGGTGAGGACCCCGGCGTCCTGGGGGGGGGGGGCACCCCGGCATTGGGGGGGGATCCTGGCGTTTGGGGGGAACCCAGGCAGCTGGGGGGGACCCAGGAGTTCAGGGAGACCTGGGAGTCTGGGGGGGACCCAGGCGTTTGGGGGGACCCAGGGGTTCAGGGGGGACCTCGGCGTTTGGGGGGGACCCCAGCGTTCGGGGAGACCTGGGAGTCTGGGGGGGACCCAGGTGTTTGGGGGGACCCAGGGGTTCGGGGGGGGCCCAAAGTGCTGGGGGGACCCAGGAGTTCGGGGGGGACCCCGGGTGTCTGGGGGTCCCTGCTCCATCGCACACATCCCCCCCACCCCTGGGGACCAAGGCAGGTGGGGATGTGGGCTTTTGGGGGGGACCCCGGCGTGCTGGGGGGGACACCCAGGGGTGTGGGGGGACTCTGGCGTGCTGGGGGGGGACCCAGGGGTGTGGGGGGACCCCAGAGTGCTGGGGGGGACACTCAGGGGTGTGGGGGGACTCTGGCGTGCTGGGGGGGGACCCAGGGGTGTGGGGGGACCCCAGTGTGCTGGGGGGGGACCCAGGGGTGTGGGGGGACCCCGGCGTGCTGGGGGGTGACCCAGGCGTTCCGGGGTGTCGTCCCCCCCCCGCAGTGGGCCGCCTGCGCTTCGGGGGCGACGCAGCCGGGGACCCCCTACGCCGCAGCGGCGCTGGGGGAGGTGGTGACCGATCGGTTCCTCTGCTCGGGGCAGGAGAGCGGGGGCCCCCCCGAGGCCGCCACCTGCAAAGGTGAGTGGGGGCGATGGGGGGGCGCTGGGGGGGGTGTGGGGGGGTCCTGGCACCTTCCCACCGCCCCCCCCCCGCTCTGCCTCCCCCAGGGGAGTCCGGGGGGTCCCTGTTCCTGGAGAGGAGGCACCGCTTCATCCAGGTGAGGGGGGGGCCCAAACCGGGGGGTGCGTGGTGCCGGGACCCCCAAAGCCGGACGCCGGGGACCCCCAGGCTGGGCCGCCGGGGTCCCCCGTGCCCGGAGGCCTGGGTGCACGCCTGCCCCGCAGGTGGGGGTGGTGAGCTGGGGCACCTTCGACCCGTGCCGGGGGGGGACGGCGCACGGTTGGGGGGGTCCCGCTTCGACCCCCGGCCCCCCCCGGACACCGACCCCGCGATTTCCACATCAGCCTCTTCCGCGTCCAGCCGTGGCTGCGCCGGCACCTGCGGGGGGTCCTCGCCTTCGCCCCCCTGCGCTAACGCCGACCCTGGTGGTGACCCCCACCCCCACAATAAAGCTTGTGCCCCCCCCCCGCCGTGAGCTTCCTTCTAGGGTGTCGCGGTGCCGCCTCTTCCCGGCGGGGGGGGCCCCCCCCGCACCCATGGCTTGGCTGGGTGCCGGCGGGGGGGGGGTGGGGCAGGTGCACCCAGGTGCCTGGGTCTTCTGGGGGGGGCAGAGCAGGTTCCCCCCCTCCCCGAACATCTGGGTCCCTTATGGGGGGGGGGGGTCGGAGCAGGGGATCCAGGAGTTCAGGGTGGGACCCTCGTTAGCGGCAGCTGCTGTTAATGAGGCCTCGTTGCCCCGAGGTGGGGGGCAGGTGGGTCCGGACCCCTGGGGGCGGTGTCGGGGGGGGGGGGGGCTGCTCCCCGACGCCTGGGTCCCCTGTAGGGCCGGGGTGGGGGGTCCCGGACGGCTGGGAACCCGGGGTGTGGGGCAGCCCCAGCACCCCCCCCACCCCCACCCCCCCAACCTGTGACTTCCCGGAGGCCGCGGGGGGGGCCCGGTATTTCACAACCCCCCCCCGGCCCCGTCGGCCCCACAGAGGCCGCGGACGGACGGACGGACGGGCTCGGACCCACGGCCATGGCGGGAGCCTTCCTCGCCCTCCTGCTCCTCTTGGCCCCCGCCGATGGTCGGTGCCCCCCCCCGGCCCCCCCGGCCGCCCCGTGGCTGCCCCGCAGACCCCTCGCCCCCCCGCTGACGGTGTCCCCCACCCCGCAGGCAGTCCCACGGCAGCCACCCCGGGGCCCCCCCCCACGTTGCCCCCCGACCCCCCCCGCTGCGACCCGGCGCTGGTGCCCATCGCGGGGGGCTGGGGGGAGCTGGTGGCGGGGGGAGAGGGGCTGCGCTACCGTTGCCCCCCCGGCAGCACCCCCCTCCCCACCGGCCTCCGGCGCTGCAGCCCCGAGGGGACCTGGGACCCCCTGCCAGGGGGGGTCACCCCCCGCTGCCAAGGTGGGTCGCTGGGGGGGGGCTCTGGGGGGTCCTTGGGGGGGCAGGGAGGGTCACGGGGGAGGCTATTGGGGGTCCCTGGGGGGGACGCCGGGGGCTGGGGTGGGGTTGGAAGCCTCTGTGGGGCTGGGGGGGGGTCAGGGTGTCTCTCGGGACTGGGGGGGTCCCGGGGGGTGTCGTAGTTTGGGCCAGGGGGTCTCTGGGGGCTGGGGGGTCCCGGGAGGTTCTGGGTGTCTCTGGGGGTCACAGGGTCAGGGGGGCCCTGGGGGGTGTTGGGGGGCAATGGGGCTCACCGGTGCCCCCCGTGTCCCCCCCCCCAGCCGTCTGGTGCCCGGCGCCGCTGGAGTTCGAGCACGGCTGGTTCTGGCCGCGGGGGGGGCGTCACGCCCCCGGCTCCCGCCTGGAGTTCGGCTGTTTCGGGGGCTTCACCCTGCGGGGACCCCACGTCCGCGTCTGCGGCCCCGGGGGGCGCTGGGGGGGGGCCACCCCCGTCTGCGACGATGGCGGTGAGGGGGCGCAGGGCGGGGGGGGGGGGCCGCCTGTCTCTGCCTGTCCCTCGGTCTGCCCCGGGCCCCCCCAACATCCCCTGGGCGTCCCGGGTGTCCCCCACGCGTCCCCCTCACCCCTGAGCATCCGCCATCCCCCCCCCGTCCCCACATCTCCTGTCCCATTGCCCCCCATATCCCCACGACCCACGTCCTCCCTGTGTCCCCCCCACGTCCCCATCTCCCCCATCCCCATGCCCCTGTGCCCCCCAAGTGTCCCCATGTCCCCTCCGTGTCCCCCCATCTCTCCCATCCCCATGCCCCTGCGCCCCCCAAGTGTCCCCATGTCCCCCCATGTCCCCATCTCCCCCATCCCCATGCCCCTGCGCCCCCAAGTGTCCCCCCACGTCCCCATCTCCCCCATCCCCATGCCCCTGCGCCCCCCAAGTGTCCCCATGTCCCCCCCGTGTCCCCCCATCTCCCCCATCCCCATGCCCCTGTGCCCCCCAAGTGTCCCCATGTCCCCCCACGTCCCCATCTCCCCCATCCCCATGCCCCTGCGCCCCCCAAGTGTCCCCCCATGTCCCCATCCCCATGCCCCTGTGCCCCCCAAGTGTCCCCATGTCCCCCCACGTCCCCATCTCCCCCATCCCCATGCCCCTGCGCCCCCAAGTGTCCCCCCATGTCCCCCCGTGTCCCCATCTCCCCCGCGCCCGTGTGCCCCCCAAGTGTCCCCCTGCCCCCCACACCCACGTCCCCCCAAGTGTCCCCACGTCCCCTGTACCCCCCCACGTCCCCTGAGCATCCTTGTGCCCCCCGCCACGTCCCTCGAGCACCCTCGCATCCCCCCGAGCCTCCCTGCGTCCCCGCGCGTCCCCCCCCGTGTCACACCCTGACGCCTGCCCGCAGCGGGGGCCTGCCCGGCCCCGGGGGTCCCACCGGGGGCCACCAAGGAGGGGTCGGGGTACGGGGTGGAGGGACGCGTCCGGTACCGCTGCGGGCCCGGGCTGCAGCTGGTGGGCTCGGCCGAGCGACGCTGCCTGGAGGGGGGCGTCTGGAGCGGCACCGAGCCCCGATGCCGCGGTGAGGGGCTGGGGGGGGCTGGGGGGGTCCTGGAGGGGGTTGTGGGGTACGGGGGGGGCTGAAGGCCAAATGCCATGGTGAGGGGCTGGGGGGGGGGCTGGGGATCAGTGGGGTAAGAGGATCTGGAGCCCTGATGCCACGGGGATGGGCTCGGGGGGGGTCCTGGGGGGTCCTGGAGGGGGTTGTGGGGTACGGGGGGGGGCTGAAGGCCAAATGCCATGGTGAGGGGCTGGGGGGGGGGCTGGGGATCAGTGGGGTAAGAGGATCTGGAGCCCTGATGCCACGGGGATGGGCTCGGGGGGGGTCCTGGGGGCTCTTGGGAGCCATGGGATGGTCGGGGGGGTGGGGAGGGGTGCCCAGGGGGTGCAGGGTCCCGGGGGCCCTGTGGGGTAGGGGGGGGTCTATGAGTTATGGGGGGGCCCTGTGAGGGTTATGGGGTCCCTCACTGGGGGGGGAGGACCCTTATGGGGCAGAGGCTGCGGGGGGAGGTCTCGTGTGGGGTGGGGTTGGGGTCAGGAGCGGGGGGGTGACCCGGTGCCCCCCCCCAGACCCCAACTCCTTCGACACCCCCGAGGACGTGGCTGCCTCCTTCCTGGCCTCCCTCGCCCAGACCGTGGAGGTGGCCGAGGCCAACGACACCAGGGGTGGGGGACAAGGGGGGCTGGGGGGGCCATGAGGATCTAGGGGGGGCTGGGGGGGGGCTATGGGGAGCACTGGGGGGCAATAAGGGTCTATGGGGGACTGAGGGTGGGCTATGGGGGGCACTGGGGGGCCATGAGGGTCTATGGGGGGCTGAGGGGGGGCACTGGGGGGCTGGGGGCCATGGGGCTGGGAGCTATGGGGGTATTTGGACATGGGGGGGGCCGCGGTGTGTCTGTGGGGGGGGGCACAGGGAGTCGTGGGGGTCCAAGGGTCACCGTGGGTCAGGGCTGGGGCTGGGGGGTCTGGCGGGGCTCGGTGGGGGTCGCCATGCGGTGCTGGGGGTCCCGGTGGGGTTTTTGGGGGGCTCCACGGTGGGGGCTCCGTGGGTCCCTGTGGGGGTCGCAGTGGGTTGCGGTGGGTCGCAGCGTGCCCCTGCCCCCCCCCCCCCCCAGGCCCCACGGAAAAGCGTCGGATCCGCCTGAGCCCCGGAGCCGCCCTGAACATTTACCTGGTGCTGGACGCGTCCCAGAGCATCGGCCCCGAGGATTTCGGGGACGCCCGGAACGCCCTCAGGGAGCTGGTGGAGAAGGTGGCACCCCCAGACCCCCCCCCAATCCCCCCTCAGACTCCCCACCCCCCCCAAATCCCCCCTCAGACCCCCCAAAATCCCCCCTCAGACTCCCCAGACCCCCCCAAATCCCCCCTCAGACTCCCCTGGCACCCCCCGCCTCTGACCCCCCCCAGGTCCCCCTGAACCCCCGTGTCCCCCCTGACCCCCCCATCACCCCCCCCCAGATCGCCAGCTATGGGGCGGCCCCCCCACTACGGGATCGTCACCTTCGGGACGGAGGCGCGGGTGGTGCTGAGCCCCATGGAGCCGCAGGCGGCCGACGGGGCCTCGGTGGGCAAGCTGCTGGAGGAGCTGCCCTTCGCAGGTGGGGGGGCTGGGGGGGCTGGGGGGGGGCGGTCCTGGGATGGGGTCCTGAGGGGCTTTATGGGGGGGGTCTGGGGGCTTCTGGTGGGGGACTATGGAGGTCTGGGTGGGTTTGGGGGGGCTATAGGGGTCCTGGGGGCGTCTATGGAGTGCTATGGGGGCTGGGGGGGGGGTTGGGGGTGCTGGGGGGGGTTTATGGGGGGCTATGGGAGACTATGGGGTCTGTGGGTGGTCTTGGGAGGGGCTATGGGGTGCTATGGGGGTCTTTGGGGGGGCTATGTGGGTCTGGGGGCTTCTGGTGGGGGACTACGGATGTTTGGGGGGGCTCTATGGAGTGTTGAGGGGGTTGGGGGGGTGCTGGTGGGGATCTATGGGGTGCCATGGGCTGCTATGGGGTCCTGGGGGTGCTACGGGAGGCTATAGTGGTCTGGGGGGGCTCTGTGGGGTGCTGTGGGGCTCGGGGGGGCTCCGTGGGGTGCAGTGACCCCCCCGTGCCCCCCAGCCCACGCGCAGAAGCCGGGGACGAACCCCCACGCCGCCCTCAAGGCCGTCTACGAGCTGCTGGTGCAGCAGGAGCGGGCAGAGCAGCTGCGGGGGCTGCAGCCCCCCCCCGTCACCAACAGCACCCGCCACGTCCTCATCATCATGACTGACGGTGGGACCCCCCCCTCGGGACCCCCCAAGCCCTCCCCAAAGCCCCCGCACTCTCTCAGGACCCCAAATTCCCCCCGTGGACCCCAAAATCCCCCCCGGCCCCCCCCCCCTTTGGGATGCCCCAGACCACAAAAGCCCCCCAAGGCCCCCCCAGATCCCCTGTGGGATCGCCCCCAGACCCCCCTCAGGGCCCCCTGCCCCCCCGTGAGACCCCCCCCCAGCCCCTCTGGGACCCCCCCAGCCCCTCTGTGACCCCCTCCCCGTGCTCCCACCCAGGCCGGGTGAACATGGGGGGGTCCCCGGTCCCCGTCATCCACCAGATCCGGGAGCTGCTGAGCATCGGCCGGGACCCCCGCAACGACCGGGAGGACTTTTTGGGTGGGGGACGGGAATTGGGGGGGGGGCTGGGGGGCAGAATGGGGGGCTTGGGGGATGTCAGTGGGGGTGGGGGTGGACGGAGGAGTTTGGGGCAGTTTGGGGGGGCGATGCACGGGGCTGGGGGTTGTAGGGGGTTTGGGGGGGGCTGGGGGGGCCTTGGGGAAGTTTGGGGGGCAGGCGGCTTTGGGGGGGATTGAGGGGACTGCAGGGGGCTGGGGAGGTTTTGGGGGGGCCGCAAAGCCCTGGTGAGGTCGGGGGGGGTTGGGGTGTTGGCACCCCCGCTGACGCCCCCTCCCCACCCCGCCAGACGTGTACGCGTTCGGGGTGGGGTCGCTGGTGCACGTGGAGACGCTGAACGCGCTGGCCTCGCACAAGGACGGGGAGCAGCACGTCTTCCTGCTGCGGGGGCTGCCCGACCTGCAGGAGGCCTTCCACCGCATGATCGGTGAGGGCCCCCCCAAAAAACACCACCGGGACCCCCAACACCCCCCCCGTGGCCTTCCACCGCATGATCGGTGAGGGCCCCCCCAAAAAACACCACCGGGACCCCCAACACCCCCCCCGTGGCCTTCCACCGCATGATCGGTGAGGGCCCCCCCAAAAAACACCACCGGGACCCCCAACACCCCCCCCGTGGCCTTCCACCGCATGATCGGTGAGGGCCCCCCCAAAAAAACACCACCGGGACCCCCAACACCCCCCCCGTGGCCTTCCACCGCATGATCGGTGAGGGCCCCCCCCAAACTCCCCTGGACCCCTAAACCCCCCTCGTGGCCTTCCACCATATGATCGGAGAGGGCCCCCCCCCAAAAAACACCCCCTGGGACCCCCCAGGTAACCCCAACATCCCTGGGGACCCCAACACCCCCCCCAAGACATTCCCCTGAGTCCCCCTTGAGCCCCTGCAGGGTCCCCCTCCCCGTGCCCCCCCCAAGTCTCAGTGCCCCCCCCCCCCAAACTCGGCTCCCCCCCCAGACGAGAGCGAGACCATGGGGCTCTTGCGGGCTCACCTACGAATTCAAGAGCGCCAGCGACCGGGAGAGGAACCCCTGGCACGTCACCATCATCGTCACTGTGAGCTGGGGGGGGCACACACGGGGGGGACACAGAAATGGGGGGGGCACACATGGGGGGACACAGAAATGGGGGGGCACACATGGGGGGACACAGATGGGGGACACACACGTGTGGGGACATGGCGCTGCCACGGGGAGGGCGTGGTGGGGACGGGCACACGCGGGGTTGGGGGACCCCCGTGACCCCCCCGTGCCCCCCCCGTGCCCCCCAGCGCCCCGAGAAGGGCCAGGAGCGCTGCCAGGGGTCCCTGGTGTCCCCCTACTTCGTGCTGACGGCGGCTCACTGCTTCCACGTGGACGACCAGGCGCCGTGGGTCACCGTGGAAGTGGGTGCGTGGGGCGGGGGGGTCCCGGGGGGGGTGTCCCCCGGTGCCGGGGGTCCCCCTCCGAGCCCCTCGCCGTCGCGCAGGGCCGCGGGTGCAGCGGAAGGTGGCCAGGCTCTTCCTGCACCCCCAGTACGACCTGGGGGGGCGGCGGGACCGGGGGGTCCCCGAGTTCTACGACTACGACGTGGCCCTGGTGCAGCTGGAGACCGCGGTGCCCCCCCAGCCCCACCACGCGGTGAGGGGACGGGGGGGCCTGGGGCAGCAGCGGGGCTGCGGGGCGGGGGGGGCCGTGGGGGAGAGGGGGCTCTGTGGGGCGGGGGGGGGGTCCGTGGGTCGGGGGGGGGTCTGTGGGGCAGGGGGGGGGGGGTCCGTGGGTCGGGGGGGGTCTGTGGGGTGGTGGGGAGTCCATGGGGCAGAGGGGGGGGGTCCATGGGTCGGGGGGGGTCTGTGGGGGCAGAGGGGGGGGTCCGTGAGTCGAGGGGGGTCTGTGGGGCAGAGGGGGGGGGTCCGTGGGTCGGGGGGGGGTCTGTGGGGTAGTGGGGAGTCCGTGGGGCAGGGGGGGGGGTCCGTGGGTCGGGGAGGGTCTGTGGGGCAGAGGGGGGGATCCGTGGGTCAGGGGGGGGGGTCTGTGGGGCAGAGGGGAAGGGTCCGTGGGTCAGGGGGGGGTCTGTGGGGCGGGGGGGGGGGTCCGTGGGTCGGGGGGGGTCTGTGGGGTGGTGGGGAGTCCATGGGGCAGGGGGGGGGGTCCGTGGGTCGGGGGGGGTCTGTGGGGTAGTGGGGAGTCCGTGGGGCAGGGGGGGGGGGTCCGTGGGTCGGGGGGGGTCTGTGGGGTAGTGGGGAGTCCGTGGGGCAGAGGGGGGGGGACCTGCGGGGGGGGGGGATGCATAGGGCAGCTGGGGGTCTCTGGGGTGGGGGGGTGTGTCTGTGGGGCAGAGAGGGGTCTGTGGATTGGGGGGGGTCCGTGGGGCAGCGGGGGAGATCTGTGGGGCGGGGAGGGGATCCACAGGGCATGGGGGGGGGGTCTGTGGGGCAGAGAGGGGCCGTGGGTGGGGGTGTGGGGCGCTGACCCCCCCCCGTCCCCCCCAGCCCCCTCTGCCTGCCCTGCACCGAAGGTGCCTCCCGGGCGCTGCGGCTGCCGCCGGACCAGAGCACCTGCGATGAGCACCGTGAGCCCCCCCCCACCGGCCCCCCCCCGCCAAGCGCCCCCCCCCCCCACCCCTGACCCCCCCGTCACCCCCCCAGGCCGCCTGCTGCTCCCCGAGAAGAACCTCGACGCCTTTTTCGTCTCCCCCCGCGGCCCCTCGGAGCTGCAGCGACGCCCCGTCCACCTCAAGCTGGGGGAGCAGGTGGGGTCCCCGTCCCCCGGGTCCGTCCGTCCGTCCGCGTCCCCCCCCCGCGTCCGTCCGCCCCCCCCCGCCCGTTCCTGACGCCCCTGTCCGCAGCGGGGTCCCTGCGAGGCCGACGCGCTCCAGGCCCCCCCCCTACGCCAACGTCCTGGCGCTGGAGGACGTCGTCACCCCCCGGTTCCTCTGCTCCGGCGGCACCGAGCCCTACGTCGACCCCAACGCCTGCCGCGGTCAGTGCCCCCCCCAGGACGTCCCAGTACCATCCTCGCCCCCCCCAGTACCTCCCAGGACTGTCCTAGTGCGCCCCAGTATGTCCCAGCACGTCCCAGTGCGCCTCTGGTGCCCCCCAGTACGCCCCGCTGCCCTGCTGGTGGCATCCCAGTACAACCCAGTGGCCCCCAGTGCCGTCCCAGTGCCGCTTGCTATACCTCCGTATCTCTGAGGGCCATCCCAGTATGGCTTAGCGCCCTTTAGCGCCATCCCAGTAAGTTTCACTGTTCCTAAACGCTCTCCCAGTACATCTCAGTAACCCTTACTACCATCCCAGTAAGTCCCAGTATCCCCCAACGCTATCTTAGTGCCTTCCAGTAACCCTTAGTGCTATCCCAGTTTGCCCCACTGTCTTTTAGTGCCATCCCCATAAATCCCAGTATATGTTAGTGCTATCCCAGTATCTCCCCATAACCTTTAGTGCCATCCCAGTACGCCCCCGTGTCCTCAAACACCATCCCAGTATGTCCCAGTGCTATTTAGTGCCATCCCAGTGCCTCCCAGTATGTCCCAGTGCTATTTAGTGCCATCCCAGTGCCTCCCAGTATGTCCCAGTACGTTCCAGTACCCCCCCCAGCGTCCTCCTCCCGCAGCCCAGGGCATCCCCATCCATCCCAGTATATCCCAGTGCCCTCCCATTCACACCCCCCCTCCCCCAAACAGGTGACTCTGGGGGTCCCATTGTTGTCACTTGGGGGAAGCGCTACTTCCAGGTCAGTGGGGATACTGGGGGGGCACTGGGGAGGACTGGGGATACTGGGGGGGGGGGGGGGCTAGAGATACCAGAAGGGCACAGGGGATACTGGGGGGCACTGGGGTTACTGGGGGGCACTGGAAATACCAGGGGGGGGTGTCACTGGGGATACCGGGAGTGGGGGTGACCAGTTGGGGGTGCTGGACGCGGGGTGACCCCTCCCCGTGCCCCCCCCAGGTGGGGGTGATCAGCTGGGGGGTGCTGGACGTCTGCCGCCAGCCCCGCGCCCCCCCCTTCGCCCGGGATTTCCACATCAACGTCTTCGAGGTGCTGCCCTGGCTGCGGGGGCAGCTGCAGGACGAGGACCTGGGCTTCCTCCCGTGACGCGTCGCGACACGTCGCGACACGTGGCGGGGGGGGCACGAGGCAGCCGCCGGCTGTGGGATAGAGAGGGGTGTGGGGGCACACGGGGGGGACGGGGGGACCCGAGCTGCCCCCCCCGTGCCAGGGGACGACGTGGGGGGTCATCGGGGGTCCCGCCCGCGCGCCGTTCCCGACCGGGACAATAAATTGGGGGCGCAGCCTCGTTTTTCCTTTATTGCCCCCCGAAAAGGTCCTCGTTGTACACGACCTGCGAGCGCTTGTCCCGGTGCGAGCCCTTGGCGCTGTTCTTCACCGCTGGGGGGGGGGCGGGAGGAAAAAGGGGGGTCAGGGACCTGGGGGGGACCCCGGGGGGGGACCCAGGTGTCCGGGGGGGCTGTGGGTGCGCCCCCACCCCCCTTTCTTTATGAGCAATTTTCCTTTCGGGGGGATGTTCTTTTACAGGTGTCTCGCTCGCCGGGGGTCCCACCAGCCCCCCCGAGGGACCAACCCGTCACCCCCCCCCCACCCTGTGGGACCCCGCCCCGCCCCCCCATGTCCCCCCCCCCGCACTCACCCAGGGACCCCCAGAGCGATTTCCCGGTGGCTGCGTCCAGCAGCAGCTGCTTGCGGGCGATGCTGACCTTGAGCTGCACGTCCTGCACCACCGCCCCGTTCAGCTGGGGGGGGGACACGGGGGGGTCAGGGGTGCGGGGGGGGCAGGGACCAGGGACCCCCCCAAACCCCTCAGGACCCCGCCCGGGCCCCCCCCACCTCTGCGATGGCCTGGTCGGCCGACTCCATCTTCTCGTAGGTGACGAAGGCGCAGCTGGGGGGGGGGGGGGAGAAGGACAGGAGGGGGTGGGTGGGGTCACAAACAGGCCACACCTGAAGGCACACCCCATTTGGCCACACCTCCCTCTGCCCCACCCATGCCCCAGGTGGTGTGCCCAGCTCATGGCCCCACCCACAACCCTTAGCCCCACCCCAACCTGACTCCACCCACAGCCCCGAGCCCCACCCCAGCTCATAGCCCCACCCGCAACCCTTAGCCCCACCCCAAACCGGTAGCCACACCCACAACCCATTGCCCTGCCCACAGCTCTAACCCTGACCCAACCTGACTCCACCCCACAACCCGTAGCCCCACCCCAGTCCAAGGCCCCGCCCCAGCCCCGCCCACAAGCTGTAACTGCCGTAACATCCAGCCCGCTCCCAATGTCTGGCCCCACCCGCAGCCCTTGGCCCCACCCCACCCGGCCCCACGCTCCTCCCAGCCCCGCCCCAGGCCCCGCCCACTTGCGGGGGCTGTCCATGGAGAGGTCGATGATGGCTCCGAAGGGGCCGAAGGCTCCGCGCAGCAGCTCGGGGCTCAGCTCCGCCCCGTACACGTACAGCGTGTTCCCCTTACGGGGGGGGCGGCGCTCGGGGAACGAGTCCGACCCTGGGGGGGGACCCAGGCGTCCGGGACCCCCCCAGACCCCGGGGAGAGGGACCCCTCCGGGGCTCCCGGGACCCCCCCCGCCCACAGCACCCCGGGGGCTGGGACCCGCCCAGGACCCCCCCCCCCCCCCGACCCCTGGGGACCCCCACACAGCACCCCCGGGGTCCGGGACCCCCCCAGGACCCCTCCCCAGCACCCAGGGACCTGGGACACCCCCCCAGACCCCTGGGGACCCCCCTAGTGTCCAGCATTGCCCCTACTCAGGGACCCACGATCCCCCCCCTCAGCACCTCAGGGTCTGCACCCCCCCAGACCCCTGGGACACCCCCCCAGTGTCCAGGATTGCCCCCACTCAGGGGACGCAGGACCCCCCCCAGCACCTCAGGGTCTGCACCCCCCCCAGGCCCCTGGGACACCCCCCAAAGCACCCCGGGGACCGGGACCCCCCCAGGACCTCCCCCCCAGCACCCAGGGACCTGGGACACCCCCCCAGTGTCCAGGATTGCCCCCACTCAGGGGACCCAGGACCCCCCCCAGCACCTCGGGCCCTGCCCCCCCCGTACTGCGGAAGACCCCGTCCCGCTCCCGGCTCCGCTCCTCCGGCTCCGGCTCCTGTTCCCAGTCCAGGCGTCGCTCCCCCCCGCTCGGGGGGCTCCCCCCGGCCCCCCCCGCCCTCTGGCTCCCGCAGCCGCTCGCTGGCGCTCACGAAGCTGTGGGGAGGGGGCGGGGGGGGTTAGCTGGGGGGGGGGGGTCCCAGAGCAAAAAGGGGGGGGGTCCCGGGGGGGTCCCTGCTCACCTCTCGTACAGCGATTTCCTCTGGGGGCGGCGCGACTGCGGGGAAAGGGGAAGGAGGGGGCTGGTAACGGGGAGGGACCCCGGCGTCCAGGCCCCCCCAATTCCAAGGGGACCCCCCCCCCGCTCCAAGGGGAGCCCCCCCCCCCCCCCCCAGGGGTCCGGTACCTCCTGGGAGTCGTCATCGGCGGAGATGCTGCGTTGGAAAGGCTGGAACGTGGGGGTCGGGCCCTTCTCGGGGTCCTGGGGGGGGACACAGCGTGAGGGGGGGGCCCAAACCTCGGGGGAGGCTTCAGGGAGCAGTGGGGGGTATTTGGGGGAGTCCCGGGGGGGTACCAGGGGTCTGGGGGGGGCTTCGTTGGGGTTTGGGGGGACAGTGGGAGTGCAGGGAGGGCTGTGGGACCCCGGGGAGGGCAGGGGGGGAGCAACGGGGCACCCTGGGGGGGGTTTGGGGGGGCCCCAGGGCCTCCAGGGGGGCCCCAGGGGGAGAGAGAAGGGGTCTGGGGGTGTCCCCAAGGGGGGGGGGCTAGGGGGCCCCAAGGAGGGGGCTGGGGGGGGGTCCCAGGAATATCCAGACCCGCTGGCGGGGGTTCCGGGTGGCACAGAGGAGTAACGGGGAGGTTTGGGGGTGTCTGGGGGGGTCCGGGAGGGTCCGGGGGGTGTCCCCCCCGTCGGGGGTCCCCACCTTGAGCTTCCCCTCGAGGGTGCGGGACCGCTTGAACCCCGAGTTCTTGTTCTCGGCCTTGATGGCGCTGATGGCCCCCGACTTCACCAGCAGCTTCGCCTGCTCCGTGGCCGTGGCCGTGTCCACGGGGGGCTGGTCCGACATGGCTGGGGGGGGAACCCGCGGTGGGGGGGCGTCAGACCCCCAAAGGGGGCGACCCCCCCTCCCCACGGGGACCCCGGCAGCTGGGGGGTGGTGTGAGGCTCCCGGGAGATCCCCCTCCCCGCGGGGACTCTGGTGTCGGGGGGGGGACACATGGGACACCCCCAGGAACCCTTCCCCCAAGGGGACCCAGGCATCCCGTGGGGGGGGGGGGGCCCCTTCCCCACGGGGACCTTGGTGTCAGGGGGGGGACATGGGACACCCCAGCATCCAGGGGACCCCCCCCAGGGGACCCAGGCATCCAGGCCCCCCCCCCCCCTTCCCCACAGGGCCCCCCCTCACAGCGTTTGATGCCCCCCCTGGCTGCTCTGCCCGGCCGAGCTCTGCTGCTTCTTCAGCGCCAGCAGCGCCTTTTTCTGGGGGGGGGATTGGGGGGGTGTCAAGGCGGGCCAGGACCCCCCCAGCCCCATAGGACCCCCCCCCATAGCCCCCCATGGCTCTCCCATAGTCCGTCGTAACTCCCCGCCCCCATGGAGCCCCCCCCCCCAGCCCCCCAACAACCCCCCCCGTGGCCCCCATAACTCTGTGCCCCCCCCAGAGCCTCCCCATATCCCTGTGCCCCCCCCAGCCCCATAGCCTCCCCATACCCCCCCGGCTCCCCATAACTCCACGGCCCCCCCCAGCCCCCACGCCCCCCCCCATGGCCCCCACCTTCTTCCGCAGCTTGGCGAAGCGCTTCTGCAGGGCCTCCTCCTCCTCCGTCAGCCCCGGGGGCAGCGCCAGCATCGTGGGGGGGACACGAGTGGGGGGGGGACACGGGGGGGGGCGAGAGATCAGGCGGGTTCCGCGGCGACGGCGCAGGCCGCAGCGGGGAGGGAGGCGGGAGGAAGCGGCGCCTTCCCAGAGGGCAGCGCGGCGGCCCCGCGTGTCCCTCACCGCCACCCGTCCCGCGGCCCCCCCTCATTTGCATGTCGGCCGCCCGTTGGTTGGAGGAGGGCGGGGAGCCGCGCTGGTTGGCGGAGGCGGGCCGCCCCTCCCTCGCTTCCGGTAGGCGGGAGCGGGGAAGCCAACCGGCTGCCAGCACCGCTTCCGCCCGGCTGCCAGGGCCACTTCCGCCCGGCGCTGAAGGCGGCGGCACCGTGACCCGGAAGCGCTCCCGCCGCTGCGGCCTGCTCGCCGGGATGGAGCTGGAGCGGATCGGTGGGGCGGGGGGTCCACGGGGGACTGGGGGGGTCACGGGGGGGCTCGGGGCGGGGGGGCTGAGGCAGATACGGGGCTCTGGCGGGGCTCTGGGGGTCTGGGGGGGGCTCAGCGGCGGGGGGGGGGCCCGGGGGGTCCCTGACCCCCCCCGCCCGCCCCCCCCCCCCCAGCGCTGCCCCCCCGCGGGCCCCTGGAGCTGCCGCTGGCGCTGCTGGAGCTGGGCTGCGCCGGGCGCTTCGAGCTGCTGACGGGACCCCCGGGGCCGGGGGAAGCGCCCCCGCCGCGGTCCACAGTGAGTGACCCCCCCCGCACCCCGATTCCGTGCCGACCCCCCCACCCCTACGCCCCCCCCTTTGGCTGAAGGACTCCCCCCGGGTCCCCCCTGCGGTGCCCCCCCCCCCATGGCACCCCCGGTGCCCGTTGGGGGACACACACGCCCCCCCCGTGCACCCCAACTCCCCCCCCTCCCCCAGCTGCCCCAGGGGCTGCCCCCCTTCGCCCCCCCCCCGGTGTCGGAGCTGGAGCAGCGGTTTTTGGGGACCCCCGAGTGGCTGCCCCCCCACCAGCACGAGCGGGCCCGCAGGTATTGGGGGGGGATGTCTCGCGGTGGGTTTGGGGGGGCTGCTTCAAGGCAGGGGGGTCCCTTGGCTCGGGGGGGGGACCCTGAGGCGATGGGGGGGTATTTTGGGGGGGCTGGTTGAGGCTGGGGGGGGGGTCTGTGGGTTGTGGGGAGGGTTGCAGGGTTTTGGGGGGCCACGGCGGGGGGGGGGGGAGTTACAGCTGGGGGAGGGTCCCTGGGCTGTGGGTGGGTGATGGGGCGGGTTTGGGGGGGTCCCTGGGCTGGGGGGTGACCCGGGGGGGGTCCCTGACCCCCCCCCATTATTTTGCCCCCCCCCAGGTGGTGGCAGCGGGCGCCAGAGCCCCGGGCCCCTCTTTGCACTGGAGCCCACCCCGGTGGCCGGGGGGCTGCGGGCCGAGCGGGACCCCCACAGCGGCGCCCTGAGGGGCTTCACTGAGGTGGGGGGGGCAGGCGGGGAGGGTGGGGGGGGCACCCGGACGCTGGGGTCCTTACCATGTCCCCCCCCCCCCCCCCAGGAGCTGCTGTCCGATGTGGGGCTCTCAGCCAAGAACTCGCTGTCGCTGCGCCGGCCCCCCGGCCCCCCCGGGCAGAGCCTGCGGGGCAATGCCACCAACTTCCCCTTCTGGCCAGGTAAAGCCCCCCCCCCAAATCCCTCCGGGAC